>NC_092242.1:51263519-51443519 GCF_036320965.1 Panulirus ornatus
TATCCTAAAGGTTATCTGGACGTCCTGCTCTTAATGGAGAGGGATTACACTGGTTCGATATCAAAGATGGGAGATTTCCTCGACGAATGCGCAGTTCCAGGGTGCACTCTGTTGAATAGTGACGGGAAAAATAAAGACCTGATGTCTAGCTCATCCAAATCCTGTACTGCCGTTGTTGTAGCCGTTCACAGTGTCGACTGCAGTTTTGTAGAAATTGAAGATCTACTTCGTAGGGTTAGTTTATAGGCTCCAACACAGACACCAGGGGTAGACGAAAGATCGTATGGTCACGCAGCAGAAAGTTACAGTGAACAAGATTCCGTTATAGGAGATTTACGCATACTGGTTTTTAAGTTGGGAATCCCAGTCCAACAGCTTCGGGAGTGGACTCTACCTAAATTTGCTTGATAGTGCCGTAATCCAATAAGTTGAGACACTTACTTGCGATGAGAACATACTAATATATTTATAACTAGAAATGAGGATCTCGTTAACGATATTGAAGGTGATCATTGACGAATTACTTCTGGGACGAATTTCAACGCTGCATGTGATGCTGGTCAACATGACAGTCAGGAAAAAGTGCCAGAATGTAGACGAGAATTTGTATGATTTTCGCATTGCGTGTGACGGGCAAATCTGGGACGATATTGCCAATGAAAAGGATACGACGGTAGCCTGAGAAAGCTTCAGTAAAACGTTCAAAGCAGTGGATGGAACATGTGGGCCAATGCGTAGTATACTCGTTTTCCAAAACGAAGCCTGTGTGATGGAAAGATTAAATATAGAAGTGCATGTTGCCTAAGTAAGTAGCACATAAACTGAGAAAGACCAGTGATAGCATGATAGAGTAAATTATGTAAACCTGAGGTTGAGAAACTAAGAGACTTATACGACAAAGTAGACGTTGATGTGAACCATATACTGCTGAAAATATGACAAGAACCGTAAGGAGTTTTATAGTTATGTTAGATGAGAGTCATTACCCAGTCAGTTGGTCAGTTAATTACGGAAATTTAACTTGGTTGAGGACAATGAAAGCCTTGGCAGAAATCTTTAATGTTATTTTTGCATCTGTATTTACAATTAAAGACTCAGCTCATAACCTGAATCCAGTTTCATTGATGAAAGAGGACTTTTTGCAGCATATTGACATAATACTTTGACATTGTTGGCAATAAGCTAAACGACAGGCCCAGATATGTTTTATACAAGGACAGTGAAAGATGCAAAACATGAGATATTTCAGCCCTTGATTTCTTTTTTTCAACTAGTCGCTTACTGTGGGGAAAGTTCCAGAGGATTGGAAGTGTAACACCTATATTTAAAAAAGGATGTCACTGCCCGGAAATTATCTTATGTCTAGCTTAAGGTCTGTAGTTAGAAAGCGTATGGAAACTCGTTTGAGACAACAAAATTGTAAACTACTTCGAAGACCGCTACTTAATAAACGATTCTCAGCATGTTTTTACGACTCTGATATATGTTATGTATAATCAGCTTTTATGATGAAAGTAAAGCAACTGACGTCATGTCAAAATTTTGAAAAAACGTTCTGTAAAGTTTCTCATCAAAGGTTGCTACCAAAAGTTGTTACATGGAATAGATGGGGATGATGTACTTCGTTGGTTAGAAAATTTGTTGACTTCGTGAAAATTGTTAGACGTAACAAGTGGTATGCCACAGGGAACAGTCCTGGGGCCGTTTCTCTTTCTGACGTAGATGATATTCATAATGGACTGCATTGTATGATATCAATATTTCTCGATGGTACTACTCTGGGAAATGAATCTACAAATATATTCGAACGTTTACAGCTGACATAGACAAGCTGATAGACTGGGCTCGTAGGTGGCAAATGTATTTTGATATCAGTAGGTACAGAGTTTTATATATTGGTAGTGAAACGAGAAAGTAAGCTACAGTATCAATATTATTGAACTGCTGAAGGTAAACGAGGAAAAGAACTTCGACGTAATAATCTCGGTTGACCCAAAGTCGGATGAGCAGGTCTTAGAAACGGTATGAAGAGTGAACAAGATTCATGGCTTCCTGGGTAGAGTTTTTGAAGTTAAGTTTCGGGAAATCATCCTTGCTCTTTACTATTCATTGGTGCGTCCCCATCATGAACATGATGTTCTGTTTTGGTCACCCTGTTTGAAGAAAGACATACAGAATGGAGAGAGTAGAGCGTTGAGTTACCAAGATGACTCCCAGACGGAGATACAGATCCTATGAGAAACCGATTACACGACCGAAATCTATTTAGGTTAGAAAAGAGAAGATTAAAAGACGATCTAATGCAGGTATTTAGAATCATCAATGGCTTCGACAGTCTCGATAAATCAAGCTACTTGAGGCGTGACTCGTTCGATTTCCCTCGTAGTAATGGCCTCATGTTTTACGTGAATTGAGGCGAAGTTCTTTGTTCGCAGGAGGATTGTTGTCTGTGAAAGCAGTACTGTTGATGCTTTTAAGGACAGACGTGATAAACATTTCGCTTATTACTGCTGCTTAGTCACATGAACTATTGGCTGGTTTTTCTACTTTCGCCACACGAATTTGTGAAATTCTGATCTCTTCCACTACCACAGATAGCCTCGAAACAAGCCAGTGGTCTGTTGCTGTTTGTATGTCTTTGCATTCCCGTGTTTTCCTGTGCATATCTGATAGTTCTGTTCAAGAGCGTAAAGTGAAACTTGTAAGGGATGATGTTCAATAATTGTTTGATATGAACGTGGATGTATGATGAATTTGAAGAGTTCTCTGTCTTCCATCAGAGGGCTTTAGGCTTATTGATGAGGCTTTAATACACACACACACACACACACACACACACACACACACACACAGGCTTTCAGAACTGAATCCACCAACCAGGAGTGAAATTAAGCTAGTGACTGGCAAGTAATGTAAACAAAATTGCCCGAGTTTAATGAAATACTCACAAAAGCGGAAGAGGTATTGAGGAGGGCAAAGACCGCCGAGCCGACAGTAGTTTGGTCGACTTCAGTTTTCATTTTTCTTGGAATATGAAGGAAGACAGGCAGGTTATGAATGTAGGTATGACTTTAGTGGATCAGGTCATAAAAGGAGACAATACATAGAGATTATATATATGTAGGAGACATTGGCACTTATCCATCTACAAACCAACATGAAACGCTTGTATTGTCTACTTTTTTTTTTTTCTTTTTACAAGTGATGTTACACTCGTCAGAGAAATCTAAGTAAAAACAAGCAGTTCAGATGATATGATCATAGTTGTAACTACTGGCTCCACTTACGAAGTGGATAAAGACAATCTTATCGTACCAGTGGAAGGACCAATGGAAAAAACTGGTGAAGTGAGCAAAATGATATCTTATTTTGACATATTAGATTTGAATGAAATAAATGAGGTTAATGAGGGAATAGGACATATAGTTAAAGGATTAACACCACCTACAAAGAAAAATTATGTAAAGCGAAGGACAGCAAGAGATTGAAAAGAGAATTAATGAAAGAATGACAGAAGGTGGCATGGTATGCAATAAGGAGAGAAAAAGGTGAAACAAAATAAGATAAATGGAAACAGGGATATCGTAAAACGTCGTAGAACAGAACAGAAAAACCGAGTAGGCAGTGATACAAAGTATGGGCCAGAATACAAAAGTTCTGTTTTCGTATAAGGTTAAAACAAAAAATGGAAAAACTGAGACGGGGTCTCTTAACGTGGAAGAAAAATATGAAGAGGACCAGAAAAGGTAATGCATTACCTTAGCTGATCGATGTAAATCGATGTTTAGTACAAAACAAGAAAATATTGTTGGTGAAAAATCTTGGAATAACGAAGCTAACATTAACAAAACCTGTAATGCTGCTAATGAGGGAAAGCACTTACCAGAACAATATAGCAGATTCTTTCAAATTGGCCGGCGTAACACCAATACATAAAGGAGGATTTAAGCTAATACCAAAACAGTATAGACCAGCTGGCTCAACATCACGTGCAGTCAAGGTGTATGAAGTGTGATAAAAATACAATGGTGGAACACTTGATGAACAGCAGTTATATAAACGAAGGCTGTTGTGGATTAGTGGTGGACAGAAATGCAAGTCCTTAGGTCTTGGTTTACTTATTAGGAGAGAATGGATACTGCTTTTCATGACTTTGCTGAAGCAATCGTATTTGAGGTAACAGAAGTTAAACGAGGGATGTGAAGCAAAAGAAGATTCAGAATGGTAGCAAAGGGAACTGTGCTTAAAGAGGTGGTTTTTATCTTAATATTCATGTAAAAACGTTTTCTTATTTACCCATACGCAACGATGTTATGTTCATCAGTAAACAATTATGTCTGTCTTGTGTGTGTTCGCGTAAGTAATACATACTTTATGATACGACAAAACAAGAACAGAAATTAATTTATAATTTTAGTGTTGCTGATTAAGATGATAACTTGAATAGTAAGAAGAACAAAACACACGAAACACAAATCATCTTTAAACAAGTCGTTTTCCACATTGTCAGGAAGTATGATGAAGGAATCCTTGAGGCAGGGAAACATGAGGAAGTCCTTGAGGCAGGAGAAACATGAAGGAATCCTTGAGGCAGAGGAAACATGAAGGAATCCTTGAGGCAGGGGAAACATGAAGGAATCCTTGAGGCAGGAGAAACATGAAGGAATCCTTGAGGCAGGAGAAACATGAAGGAATCCTTGAGGCAGGAGAAACATGAAGGAATCCTTGAGGCAGAAGAAACATGAAGGAATCCTTGAGGCAGAAGAAACATGAAGGAAACCTTGAGGCAGAAGAAACATGAAGGAATCCTTGAGGCAGGAGAAACATGAAGGAATCCTTGAGGCAGAAGAAACATGAAGGAAACCTTGAGGCAGGAGAAACATGAGGAAGTCCTTGAGGCAGGGAAACATGAAGGAATCCTTGAGGCAGAAGAAACATGAAGGAAACCTTGAGGCAGAAGAAACATGAAGGAAACCTTGAGGCAGGAGAAACATGAAGGAATCCTTGAGGCAGGAGAAACATGAGGAAGTCCTTGAGGCAGGAGAAACATGAAGGAATCCTTGAGGCAGGAGAAACATGAGGGAATCCTTGAGGCAGGAGAAACATGAGGAAGTCCTTGAGGCAGGAGAAACATGAGGAAGTCCTTGAGGCAGGAGAAACATGAAGGAATCCTTGAGGCAGAAGAAACATGAAGGAATCCTTGAGGCAGAAGAAATATGAGGGAATCCTTGAGGCGGAAGAAACGTGAGAGAATCCTTGAAGCAGGAGAAACATGAGGGAATCCTTGAGGCAGAAGAAACATGAGGGAATCCTTGAGGCAGGAGAAACATGAGGGAATCCTTGAGGCAGAAGAAACATGAGGGAATCCTTGAGGCAGAAGAAACATGAGGGAATCCTTGAGGCAGAAGAAACATGAGGGAATCCTTGAGGCAGAAGAAACATGAAGGAATCCTTGAGGCAGGAGAAACATGAAGGAATCCTTGAGGCAGAAGAAATATGAGGGAATCCTTGAGGCAGGAGAAACATGAGGGAATCCTTGAGGCAGAAGAAACATGAGGGAATCCTTGAGGCAGAAGAAACATGAAGGAATCCTTGAGGCAAAATCAATACAAAAGTACGCCATGAATAAAAGTTTCTTCGTAACACCTTAACTTGTGCAGGGCAGCGGGCGGGAAGGGTTAGGACGTACGTGTGTGCGGGCAAGAGTGACTCCCGTCATTATCTCTACATAACAGTCCCCGTAGGTGACTTAAGGGGATCAACTGGGCTGGATGACTTCCATCATTATCTCTACATAACAGACCCCATAGCTGACTGAGGGGATTAACTGCTGCTGTTCTTTACGTCTGGCGATATCCTCGTGCGGCACCGCCGGCCCAACATGGGATGACGCTCCTTGTATAACTTTGACGAAAACTCGGTGAGTTATGGGCGTCATTGACCTCCTGGTAAGGGTTGATTAGTTTGGCATGCTCTTAGTGTGGCTTAATGGGATTATAAGGGATGACATGGTCGTCTAATGGGGTTAGAGGGCCTTCTGTGCTGGTGGAACTTTGGCTCTGACTTAATAGAAAGCAATAGTTGTGGGAAAAGGCTGTCCTGATTGATGGTCACTATATTGATTAGGTATTTGGCCTGGTTTGGTTACGGGGTGAGAAATGTGTTACCGAGATGCCTCTTTGTCTAGCGTTATAGAGTTTAATGATTGTTGTGGGTTTAGATAATATTTTTAGAATCTTTTTCTATTGTTAACATGTTGTAGAATTAATCAGAAAGGTTAAGCCTTAAGAAGAAAAAGTTAATGTTAATTCACGAACAATAATAACTGGCGTCTATCCTCAGAATTCCTTGTAGATAAATCGACTGATTGTGTTGGATCCAACACAGTTGAGGAACGTATACAAAACATTACCTCAAAAACAGAAACAGGTTTTGGTCATATAATGATGATGATGATGTGCTGGGGATTTGAGGAGATGATATCATATCCCTAACTCTCATAGTAAGACTGAGTTGTGAAACTTAAGAAGGTATATTTGGAAGATTATGCGAAGATACCTTAGGTTGATCATATTCCACAAGATGGCAATAAATCCGCAGGAGAAGTTACAGGAGGTCAGTAATGGCGATTTTCCTTTCGTATATATGTTAAGTTTCAAGAGATGTCAACAGACAATAGGAGTATTACCCAGGAAGACAGCGGCCCTAGTGACAAGCATCGATACTCATGATCTCCCGGGACGTGAAAGTATACCCGAAGGTCTGTATCTTCTTACAGCTGTCACAAGACAACGACTGGGGACGTGACCTCTTCAGAGCCATGTACTGTGATGGCAACATTTACACCAACCAAATATAACACGAGTAAGTTTCCTTACAAATAGTCATGGAGGTTTTGTAGAATGAGAGAGACCAGGATAATCCAACATTTTTATCATTTCGTAATGACTTGCTGTTATACAGAGGTAGTTGGGTCCATCCATCATGAAGAAGAAAGCCTTCTTCGTCTTGGCTCACGAAAACTGGTTAAGATAACTTTCCTAACAGCGTAGCATCATCTGTTACGAGGTGGTGTTCGTACCTAACATATACTTGCTTTGTCACTGACGCAGCCGTGTTCAGCCTGAATGTCTGTATTGGGTGGATTAACCATTATCACGTGTACCTTTGTCCGACACAAATATAAAGGAATCTGAAGGAATACAAAAGAAAGCAAATGGCTTCAGAATTGACCTCTTTCGCGGTTGCTTGTGATAATGGGGGGAGAAAAGAGACACAGAGATTAGTACTATGGGAGTAGAAAAGGCAGACAGATGCATTCTGGAGACATAGCTGTAAGCTTATGTGTGACTAAGGAAGTGCAAATGATGTTGGTCGAGGTTGTGATGCGGAGTAGTTGTCCAGAATATTATGAAACGTATCCACGACGCTGCTTTCAGTCGTTCCTTCTTGGCACAAGTTCTTTGCGTACATTTGAAGTCGCACGAGTTTCTTACCATTAATAAGTGTGAATTCAGACATATCCACCCTTAGATGGCTGCTGATATATATATATATATATATATATATATATCCCTGGGGATAGGAGAGAAAGAATACTTCCCACGTATTCCCTGCGTGTCGTAGAAGGCGACTAAAAGGGGAGGGAGCGGGGGGGCTGGAAATCCTCCCCTCTCGTTTTTTTTTTAATTTTCCAAAAGAAGGAACAGAGAATTGGGCCAGGTGAGGGTATTCCCTCAAAGGCCCAGTCCTATGTTCTTAACGCTACCTCGCTAATGCGGGAAATGGCGAATAGTTTGAAAGAAAAGAAGAAATATATATATATATATATATATATATATATATATATATATATATATATATATATATATATATATATATATATATATATACACGAACTGTAATTATCTGTCAACCTTCTCTTTCCAAGCTTTAAAAGCACAAGTCGTCTCGTCTGCTCTCGTAGGATTTCTAACCAACCTAACCTCTCTTTGTTCTGATTTTGTATTTGTTTCATGCAAGTTGACGGAAACTTTATGTGATGTTGAAGGTGAAGACGCATTACTAAATTGTTAATAGAGTGGGTATTAGCTGCTTTAGCTTAAATTTGAACGCCTCACCTATGAAGCCTAGTTTTTTCATCGCCCTCTCTGTCGCCTGACCTGACAGCATGGCTTCCGGTGTCTGGAGATCAGTAGACCCAAATTCATTCTTGAATTCCTTTTGAGAGCTGCTCAGAATCCATACTCTAGCTTGCCTTCTCGGTTTTACTGCTAATGTGTTTATCTTTGACCCTCTCGTTCTGGAAATGTAATTGACACCTGTGATCCAGTGTACCTGGCTGTTAATGTCAGGTTAGATAGGAGACGTTCATGTCTGTTGTAGCCTTCTTTACTTCGTGCAACGCAGCTCATTACCAACGCCAATAATGTAATAGAAGGAAAACTGGTCTCGAGACTGATTCCCGTAGCACACCTTTTATTATGTCAAACCACGCTGAAGGATGACTGTTATCCACTGCACTTTGTTTAGAGATAATCACTCAATTTCCTATCGACAGAAATGCAATCCCGTCTGTACCATGTGATACTTGTGTTAGTTATCTGTAATGTGAGAATTTGTTTGCCTGAGCCATAGGTTGGGTAGAGGGACAGAGGTCTTGGGTTCGTTGAGAAATGGGTAGAAAGAGAGGTTACCGTGTCTTTAAGGGCAAAGATGGATGTATTTGATGGTATAATTTTCCCGTCGGTGCTGTATGGTTGCGAGGTGTGTGATTAAGACAATAAAGTAAAGGATAGGTTGAATGATTTGGATAGGAAATGTGTGGTGTGAGGAAAGTTGATGTTGTAGAAAATGACTGAGTAAGAGAGTGGTGTGGTAGTAATAAGAATATGTACGAGAGAACTGGAGAGGGTGTGCTGAAATGGTTTGGATATATGTAGGAGATGAGTAAGGAAGGGATGACAAAGAGGGTATACATGTCGGTTGTAGAAGTATGAGGATGGGGTTAAAAAATGCTTCGAAGGGTCGGAACCAGAACATCCAGATGAGTGCGAGGTATACAAGGGATAGAGCGAATTGGAGCGATGTGGTTGACAAGGGACGACGTGCAATAGATGGACTGAAACTGAACGTGACGCGGTTGAGGGAAACCACAGTAATATCTGTGATGCTTGATTGTGGTTGGGGGGCTCTGGTTTCAGTGCATTACACATGACAGCTAGACAGTGCATGTTAACGAATAAGGGCATTTCTTCGTTCCTTCAGTTATAGACCTTAAAAAAGCATAGGCTTGATAAATATCTCACCTCAAGTCCACAACCGACATTCTTAGCGGCTCCATAACTATATGAAAAGTTTATAACTTTTCGCTATGAAGAATCTGCATGTTTGTCTATTCTACCTTATTTTTCATTAATTCATGGGTTTCTGTTCTCTTCGACTGTTACAAGCAGCCGTGTTGGAACCTAATGCTTTGTTGTTGTGTGGGTTTCTTTGTATTGCTATGTATATACCAAATAGTTAGTCCACCTTAATAGCAATTGTGCCTTTTGCTTAGAACTTTAGATCTATATATCTAATCTACATTGCAGTATTAGAAAAATTACTTCGTAATATTCCTTTGGCCGGGCAAGGTGTCAAAGATGGTGGCCACTTGATGGTTTACGACTGTTGCTTAAGGCTCAGGGCTCAGTTCGAGGCCCCACGGAGCCATCATTGTATATTTCCTCTTGTAGATGCATCAGTTATCATTACTCGTTGGTCTCTTGTCTTACGAGGAAGTACTTCCACCAGGATGGTTGTGTAGGAGGCGAGCAAGTGAAGGGTGGCAGAGGGCGAGGGACGATGGGGAGGGAGAGTGGTGGCTGTGCTCAGGTCTGGGGCAAGTGGTAAGAAAAGTGAAGATATGTGTTACGTGTGGAATATATATCAAACGGTTTAATGTACGAGGTGATCGATAGGGGCTGGCCGGGTGAGGAAGGCTGGGAGCTGAGGGGAATACCACAGAGGAAAAAAAATGCCTTTAGTGCCGTGATGGATGGGAGGGATTGGGTGAGATAGGTAAGGATATATGGGATGGACTGTAATAGATATGCTCCACCCTTGCTGTTTCTCAATCCTTCATCCTAAAGCTCTACTTCCCAGTCGCCAGATGCCTCTCATATCTCACCAGTAGGTGCTGCTTGTAGGCACTTCAAATGGAATGATCACATGTAGGAAGTGATGTGAATTATGTAGAAAATGGTAATCACTACACATGAAAATGATAATGATGGTAATAATGATGTTTGTGATAGTCAATGATAATGATGATTATGATGATAATGATAAAGATAATAATGATAATAATCATAATACAAGAATGATAATAGCAAAAATGATAATGATAATACTACTACTATTGCTAATTATTATAATAATGAAATAACAATAATGATTTAATTGAATCAACAGTACCGAAAGGCTGGCAATGCAGGCAGAAACTACATACCACATAGATGCTTTGGCTGTGTAAAAGGAGGCAGTGAGTGTGTAGAGACAATGTTTACACCAATACTAGGGTGGAGGGTGGTGTACCATGTGGTACCTGAGGATATGTACACCAATACTAGGGTGGAGGGTGGTGTACCATGTGCTACCTGAGGATATGTACACCAATACTAGGGTGGAGGGTGGTGTACCATGTGCTACCCTGAGGATATTTACCTGAGCTGGGATGTGGCCAGACTCAAATCGGTTTCATGAAGCTGTGATGTCGAACTACACATCAGGGGCGAAGGGTCTCAGGTGGCAGGAGGTGAAGATGTCGGGGATGGTGTTTCGTGTGTTATTTCTGGACTTTTGAATTAGGTCCAGGTGAGGATTGCAGGGAGTTGGGAGGATTAGTAGGTTGATAGCCTCGTGTGATGTAGTGTGAGAGGGTCCGAGAACGATCATCCATGTTCTTTTCAACATTTACTCCAGCAGCCCATGTTTTGTGGTGGACAAGGAAGCAGACTAGGCAGGGAAGCCTGAGGTGAGTTTGGGAAGATTGCAGACTTTCTCGTTGGTCTTGACTTCAAGTGTAGAGGATCCAAGTGTCTGAAGAGTGCGAAGGTTGTAGATATATCTGATGATGGGACTGATGTGTTCCAGCTGATATTATTGCCCAGAATGACAACAGTTGATGAGTATTAGGAAACAGAAGGTCCCCATTCTTTTTAAACTTTTAGGGTCTGTCAGCGCCTAGGTACACAAGGTGGGCTGAGGAAGTCTGCAAGCCATGGAATGAGACATCGCCGCATCCTAAGGATGATGGGTTTGATAAGTTGAGCCTGGGTGAGGTGGGCGAAGGTGCAAGTCACAGAGTTCTTGCGATAACTACATGTGGCTGTGGGAGGTGGAGGCCATATTACAGAACTCTATAAGGTTTCCTGAACTTTTAACTCGACGAGAGACTGTGGGCTTGTTAACGACGTCGTTGGGGACACATATGAAGACTTCCAGTCAGCGGGGATTTAGAACACTGCAGAGAAGAACTGATGATGGGGCTGTGTACACACACAGCCGTCTGGCGGCATGACACTCGCTCCGGGAGCTCCGTGTTGTAGCGGTTAGCGTCGATGATCGTGACCTCCATGGGCCGCCCGGGGTCGAACTTATAGTTTCGAGTCATGGTTGCGGCTGCTGGTCCACAGTCAGCGCAGCCGTTCATCCTCCCCTAAGGGCTGGTTCATAAATTGGACACTTAGCATAAGCTTGGATATATATGTATATATATATATATATATATATATATATATATATATATATATATATATATATATATATATATATATATATATATGGGAAACAGAAGAAGGAGTCACGCGGGGAGTGATCATCCTCCTCGAAGGCTCAGAGTGGGGTGCCTAAATGTGTGTGGATGTAACCAAGATGTGAAAAAAGGAGAGATAGGTAGTATGTTTGAGGAAAGGAACCTGGATGTTTTGGCTCTGAGTGAAACGAAGCTCAAGGGTAAAGGGGAAGAGTGGTTTGGAAATGTCTGGGGAGTGAAGTCAGGGGTTAGTGAGAGGACAAGAGCAAGGGAAGGAGTAGCAATACTCCTGAAACAGGAGTTGTGGGAGTATGTGATAGAATGTAAGAAAGTAAATTCTCGATTAATATGGGTAAAATTGAAAGTTGATGGAGAGAGGTGGGTGATTATTGGTGCATATGCACCTGGGCATGAGAAGAAAGATCATGAGAGGCAAGTGTTTTGGGAGCAGCTGAATGAGTGTGTTAGCGGTTTTGATGCACGAGACCGGGTTATAGTGATGGGTGATTT
Source organism: Panulirus ornatus (assembly GCF_036320965.1). Lineage (NCBI taxonomy): Eukaryota > Metazoa > Arthropoda > Malacostraca > Decapoda > Palinuridae > Panulirus > Panulirus ornatus. The sequence continues at coordinate 51,275,827 of NC_092242.1, forward strand.
GAATGCAAAGGTGAGTAATGTGGCAGTTGAGGGAATAATTGGTATGCATGGGGTGTTCAGTGTTGTAAATGGAAATGGTGAAGAGCTTGTAGATTTATGTGCTGAAAAAGGACTGATGATTGGGAATACCTGGTTTAAAAAGCGAGATATACATAAGTATACTTATGTAAGTAGGAGAGATGGCCAGAGAGCGTTATTGGATTACGTGTTAATTGACAGGCGTGCGAAAGAGAGACTTTTGGATGTTAATGTGCTGAGAGGTGCAACTGGAGGGATGTCTGATCATTATCTTGTGGAGGCTAAGGTGAAGATTAGTATGGGTTTTCAGAAAAGAGGAGTGAATGTTGGGGTGAAGAAGGTGGTGAGAGTAAGTGAGCTTGGGAAGGAGACCTGTGTGGGGAAGTACCAGGAGAGACTGTGTACAGAATGGAAAAAGGTGAGAACAATGGAAGTAAGGGGAGTCGGGGAGGAATGGGATGTATTTAGGGAATCAGTGATGGATTGCGCAAAAGATGCTTGTGGCATGAGAAGAGTGGGAGGTGGGCTGTTTAGAAAGGGTAGTGTGTGGTGGGATGAAGAAGTAAGAGTATTAGTGAAAGAGAAGAGAGAGGCATTTGGACGATTTTTGCAGGGAAAAAATGCAATTGAGTGGGAGAAGTATAAAAGAAAGAGACAGGAGGTCAAGAGAAAGGTGCAAGAGGTGAAAAAAAGGGCAAATGAGAGTTGGGGTGAGAGACTATCAGTAAATTTTAGGGAGAATAAAAAGATGTTCTGGAAGGAGGTAAATAGGGTGCGTAAGACAAGGGAGCAAATGGGAACTTCAGTGAAGGGCGTAAATGGGGAGGTGATAACAAGTAGCGGTGATGTGAGAAGGAGATGGAATGAGTATTTTGAAGGTTTGTTGAATGTGTCTGATGACAGAGTGGCAGATATAGGGTGTTTTGGTCGAGGTGGTGTGCAAAGTGAGAGGGTTAGGGAAAATGATTTGGTAAACAGAGAAGAGGTAGTAAAAGCTTTGCGGAAGATGAAAGCCGGCAAGGCAGCAGGTTTGGATGGTATTGCAGTGGAATTTATTAAGAAAGGGGGTGACTGTATTGTTGACTGGTTGGTAAGGTTATTTAATGTATGTATGACTCATGGTGAGGTGCCTGAGGATTGGCGGAATGCGTGCATAGTGCCATTGTACAAAGGCAAAGGGGATAAGAGTGAGTGCTCAAATTACAGAGGTATAAGTTTGTTGAGTATTCCTGGTAAATTATATGGGAGGGTATTGATTGAGAGGGTGAAGGCATGTACAGAGCATCAGATTGGGGAAGAGCAGTGCGGTTTCAGAAGTGGTAGAGGATGTGTGGATCAGGTGTTTGCTTTGAAGAATGTATGTGAGAAATACTTAGAAAAGCAAAGGGATTTGTATGTAGCATTTATGGATCTGGAGAAGGCATATGATAGAGTTGATAGAGATGCTCTGTGGAAGGTATTAAGAATATATGGTGTGGGAGACAAGTTGTTAGAAGCAGTGAAAAGTTTTTATCGAGGATGTAAGGCATGTGTACGTGTAGGAAGAGAGGAAAGTGATTGGTTCTCAGTGAATGTAGGTTTGCGGCAGGGGTATGTGATGTCTCCATGGTTGTTTAATCTGTTTATGGATGGGGTTGTAAAGGAGGTAAATGCAAGAGTCCTGGAAAGAGGGGCAAGTATGAAGTCTGTTGGGGATGAGAGAGCTTGGGAAGTGAGTCAATTGTTGTTCGCTGATGATACAGCGCTGGTGGCTGATTCATGTGAGAAACTGCAGAAGCTGGTGACTGAGTTTGGTAAAGTGTGTGGAAGAAGAAAGTTGAGAGTAAATGTGAATAAGAGCAAGGTTATTAGGTACAGTAGGGGTGAGGGTCAAGTCAATTGGGAGGTGAGTTTGAATGGAGAAAAACTGGAGGAAGTGAAGTGTTTTAGGTATCTGGGAGTGGATCTGTCAGCGGATGGAACCATGGAAGCGGAAGTGGATCATAGGGTGGGGGAGGGGGCGAAAATTTTGGGAGCCTTGAAAAATGTGTGGAAGTCGAGAACATTATCTCGGAAAGCAAAAATGGGTATGTTTGAGGGAATAGTGGTACCAACAATGCTGTATGGTTGCGAGGCGTGGGCTATGGATAGAGATATGCGCAGGAGGATGGATGTGCTGGAAATGAGATGTTTGAGGACAATGTGTGGTGTGAGGTGGTTTGAACGAGTAAGTAACGTAAGGGTAAGAGAGATGTGTGGAAATAAAAAGAGCGTGGTTGAGAGAGCAGAAGAGGGTGTTTTGAAATGGTTTGGGCACATGGAGAGAATGAGTGAGGAGAGATTGACCAAGAGGATATATGTGTCGGAGGTGGAGGGAACGAGGAGAAGAGGGAGACCAAATTGGAGGTGGAAAGATGGAGTGAAAAAGATTTTGTGTGATCGGGGCCTGAACATGCAGGAGGGTGAAAGGAGGGCAAGAAATAGAGTGAATTGGAGTCATGTGGTATACAGGGGTTGACGTGCTGTCAGTGGATTGAAGCAAGGCATGTGAAGCGTCTGGGGTAAACCATGGAAAGCTGTGTAGGTATGTATATTTGCGTGTGTGGACGTGTGTATGTACATGTGTATGGGGGGGGGGCCATTTCTTTCGTCTGTTTCCTTGCGCTACCTCGCAAACGCGGGAGACAGCGACAAAGTATAAAAAAAAAAAAAAAAAAAAAAAAAAATATATATATATATATATATATATATATATATATATATATATCACGTTGATGAGATGGTTTTGATTAGAGAATTCAGGTGCCTGTGCCGTGTCTGTTGACATTAAAAAAGAAAGACAGTGGGTCTGGAGGTACTGGAGCTTAATGGTAAGTCGAGGTACAGGAAGTGTCTGGTGTAAGTCTGGTTGGCAGATGGTTGCAAAATGATAGGTAAAGTGATCTGATTTTTCGTTGGAGAGTTTTTTTTCTTTTATTTAAAGCATGGAATGAATTTTTTTTTCTTTTTTACCACTGATATCTTCCAGTTTTTTAGACTCCTGACAGATGCTGGAGTATTCCAGGAGTTGCACATTGGTTGGGTAATAAAATATCTGAGCTGAGAGTTTTCCACGTGATACTTTGTTATGTTCACCTGTAGAGGTGAACGTTAATCTGCCAAAAGCCTTGTTCTCGTTGCTACATCAGTATCATAATGTAGGGTGTGGTCCACGGAGATGCCAGCTGGGTGTAGTCTGGTTGATCTCACGGGGCAGAAAAACGACAATCCGATTCCTCTGATGGTGCTAACGTAATTCTAATGTTGGTGTCTAAGTCATTGTCCTCGCTGAACACTTCGGGCTGCTGGGGATTCTGAATGACTTACTGTCCTAAATGAGCGAATTTGAAAAGTTCGGCAACCGGCCTATGTGTGTGTCTGTGTTGTGCCCCAAATCATGGGTTGTGGTGGGATCGAGGAACCAGAGACCTGATACATGTGGTCTGCGACCGATGGGTAACGTTATCTGAAGAGGAAGGTAGTCGCTGGTCAGGCATAGCCATTAAGACGAGGTCAGGAGCGTTCTAACGGTGTACGAGAAAGTCTACAACACATGGTAGATGCAGCTGTTCTTGTAGGCCATTGTCGTTAGTGTGACTGATATCCCCGAGCGGCGTTCACTTGTAGAATGAAACGCTCATAAAAAGGTTCACTTGTGATGTATCAGTGCGGGAAGCGAGGTGGATGATGCAGCACACAATACATGATGGGAGGAGCCTGGTAGGTGTGAGCAGCCGGTATTATACTAGCTCGCATTGCCTCCAGACCCCTCAGAAATCATACACACTCAGGCAAGACGGACTTAGTTTCTTATGACTACACATTCTCTCTCTCTCTCTCTCTCTCTCTCTCTCTCTCTCTCTCTCTCCCCGCCTCGAGAGCATACGACAAGCATTTTCCATGATGCTGGTTCAGCGCGTACCATTCACCGCAGGAAAATTGTAACGTTAGTCAAGCGTCTTGTGAGTTACGTGATGTCGAGTGTTCCATGCGAGATGGCCAGAGTGCTGTGTTTGTGGACCGAGTGCCAGCAGCCCACGAGTGGGTGAAGCGGAGAGATAAGACAGCTACCTGGGCCTGAGGAATGAAACTTGACAGTCATTGTAGTGCTGGTTCGTTGTACCGCTTTTACTAACCCTTCTGATGGCCAGGAGGTAGTGGGCGGTGTTGACCTGCCATCTACTGCCTTAGAAAGAGAGAGAGAGAGAGAGAGAGAGAGAGAGAGAGAGAGAGAGAGAGAGAGAGAGAGAGAGAGAGAGAGAGTTATGTGAGGGTTATGAATGTAAATGAATTCAAGGATAACTTAATGAAAATGAGGATGGGTATGTGAAAATGAGAAAATGGGAAAGCATCGCGACCAAAAGACGTAAGACGGTTTGAAATCATGAGAAGAGGGAGAGAAATACGAGGGATGTGATATGTTCGTTGAAAAATAGAGACGGAGAAAGAAAGGAGAAGGAGAACAGCGAAAGAATCAGAGGAAAGTAGAGCAAAGTGAAGGAATTAGTAGACAAAGTCTGGGAGAAACTGAGACAAATTGTCAGGAACTGAGGGAAGAAAGTGGTGGTGGCGAGTGAGTGAGGGAGGGAGGGAGGAAGGTGTGGCCCAGTAATGCATAACGCCACTTTGATAGGAGATCTATTGGCTCCTGGCCGGGTAATGGAGCAATAAGTCCTTGCTGAGGTGCGCAAAGGGACAGATCAAGGCGGGTCGTGAGGACGGGGTCCCGGGAGGAGGCGCGGGATGGTCTGATGGAAGGGGAGGTCAGGGGCCGGCCCCGGGAGGGAGGGAGGGAGGGGGCGGGGGTTGGTCTGATGGAAGGGGAGGTCAGGGGCAGGCCCCGGGAGGGAGGGAGGGAGGGGGCGGGGGTTGGTCTGATGGAAGGGGAGGTCAGGGGCAGGCCCCGGGAGGGAGGAGGGTAGCCTCACGTGGGGAGGGAGGAGGGTAGCCTCGCGTGGGGAGGGAGGAGGGTAGCCCTACGTGGGGAGGGAGGAAGATAGCCCCACGTGGGGAGGGAGGAGGGTAGCCTCACGTGGGGAGGGAGGAGGGTAGCCCTACGTGGGGAGGGAGGAAGATAGCCCCACGTGGGGAGGGAGGAGGGTAGCCTCACGTGGGGAGGGAGGAGGGTAGCCTCGCGTGGGGAGGGAGGAGGGTAGCCTCACGTTGGGAGGAAGGAGGGTAGCCTCGCGTGGGGAGGGTAGCTCCACAGGTGGAGGCAGCATAGTTAAACAGGAAGCTTTTCTGGGGAGAGTAGAAAAGAGCATGTAGAGTGAGGGGCGGTACACGAGGGACGGAATGGATGGAGTTGATGGAAGGGGTGGAAGAGAGGGAGACTGGGGAGTGGAGGGGATGGAGGGGAGAAGAAGGAATGGAGGAGGGTGAGTAGTGTTGTGTGGGTGATGGTGACATTCCTAACCTCTCAGAACAAACTGCCTGAGTCATTGTACATCTGTCTGAACCCTCGCATGTGTACCGCGTGACACGGCAGGTACACACACACACACACACACACACATACACACACACACACACACAGATACGGGGTACAGTCTTCACTGTACCATAAGCTGACTGTTGCTTTAACATTTGTAACAATCATTACCCTGTATTTACTTCTTACACTGGATTCCTGGATGTAGAAAAATGTTCACAGAACACATAGCATCATTAAATGAGTTTGCTTGTGCATCACCCATTACAGATACAATTGAACCACAGCAGTAGTTGCGAAAGAGTGTCAGACTCATGGCAAAATACATTGTATGAATTTTTGGTGTTTATAATACAACAGTTAAAAACAAGTAACCTTTGTCAGTTCATATCAAGACCTGTGATAAGGTAGAGGTACGAGATGAAATTCGTGATGGATACCTCTGGAGAATATAGATTCCTACCCTCAGGAAAAATGATTTGATGTGAGGGAAAGGACTGAACTGCAATATGCATTATGGAAAGAGCTTTACTGTGATGGATACGATGTACTTGGTGAAAATAAGTGCACCCACAATGAATGATATTAAAACTCACGGGACACAGACATGATTATCTCCTGACGCATTATCTTCCAGAACACAGTTAAACGAGAGATGTCTTAGCCACTGTGCAGACACATGAAGTTAACTCATCCCTCTCCCAGGTCTAACTCCCAGAACTTGACAACGCTATCGACAAGCACGCAACTCCATCTAAACCTGCTTATCGCAGTCGTGTATAGAGAGCAGGGAATACAGCAAGTTGACTCATCAACGTTACTTCATCACTCAGGAGAATGGGAACTTCAAGCACACTTCGTGGAATTGCAGATCGTTTGCCGAAGTAATGGTCAAGCAGACAAGCAGCCAGTGAGACAACTGGACGAAGGGAACCATTCAAGAAGTCGCTCGGATAGGAAGAGTAAGAGACAACCAGATGGACAGGAAGAGTAAGAGACAACCAGATGGACAGGAAGAGTAAGAGACAACCAAATGGACAGGAAGAGTAAGAGACAACCAGATGGACAGGAAGAGTAAGAGACAACCAAATGGACAGGAAGAGTAAGAGACAACCAGATGGACAGGAAGAGTAAGAGACAACCAAATGGACAGGAAGAGTAAGAGACAACCAGATGGACAGGAAGAGTAAGAGACAACCAGATGGACAGGAAGAGTAAGAGACAACCAAATGGACAGGAAGAGTAAGAGACAACCAGATGGACAGGAAGAGTAAGAGACAACCAGATGGACAGGAAGAGTAAGAGACAACCAGATGGACAGGCAGCCGGTCAGCTGTGCAGGCAGCTGCATCAACAATGCAGGACGGCAGCCATATCATTATTTGCAGTTCTGGACAGCTCAGATATCATGGTCGATGTCTGACAAAGTCAGACCAAGTGCACTGGTATACGCACTGTGTTTATAAAGTAATACAAAGGAATTCAAACAGCTGTAGACCTTTGGGTCCTTACGAGCCATTTTGTGAGAGAGGAAGAGATCTGAGGCTTATAGATCAGTGTGGTAGAGTCGTAAGTCACTTCAAAGAGAATATTTGTGTAAACTTTTCATGTATCAGAGGAGGCGCAAATAATGTCAGTCGTGGATCTGAAGCTAAATATTTGATAAGTCTGTTTTTAAACGTATCTGTGGTACTGCACTCAACCACTCGAATTCGTAAATCATTTCATATATGAATATGCATTATAGATATTTCATATGTAAACCTTGTTGGAGAAAAAGTATTTCGCCTCATTTTTGGTAAAACGATGACCCACGAGTTTGCCATCATTTACTATACGAGTGAAATCAGACGAATCTCTCCAAAACTATTTTGTCAGAGGAAGACTGCCTAAGTCTATAGTAATTTGAATGCCTGTATTAGATTCCCTCTTAACCTTCTCTTTTGTATGCTAAATAAGGTTAAGTCGTATAGTCGGCTCTTGTAGGATTTGTTTCTCAGTCTGAGAATCATCTTGGTCGTGGGCCTTTCTGCTCTCCTCATTCTATCTGCCTTTTTTTCCAGTAGGATGACCAAAACTGAATTCAGTATTCAAGCCAGGGACGCTCCAATGACTTGTAAAGATTAGGGATAATTTCCCTGGACTTAGATTCGATAGCTCTACCTGTAAAAATAAAGTTTTTGTTGTCCCTTTTAACTGCTTCAGTGCGCTGCTTGCTTGGTTTTTTTTAGATCACCAAAGATAATTACTCTTGTCTTTTTCCTCATAGTCCTTTTGTAGTACAAGAGCATTCATACTGTAGCTTATCTTTGTACTACCGATGTGTACAACTGTACTTAACCGATGTTAGAATTTATTTGCCACCATTGAGCCCAGTCCGTCGCTTTGTCTTTGTTCGTTTGAAGCTGCAGACGTTCGTTTTCTGTTACAGATTCATTTTTTCAATTTAGTATCGTCCGCGAATTTCGATATGTCCAGTGCAGCATGTCAGAATGGGGAAGCAGTAACGTAGTTCAACTAAGTAGAGTTAAAACGCAATTTCTTCCTATATCTCACTCTGAGAAGCATTCATTTCCCCTGTTTGATGAAAAAACATCTCTGTTCAACCCTGTGATAATGTTAGCACGTTGGCCGTAATCATTTCCTTCACTCTGTTCTGGAAATCTCACATTATTAACACCACAAAGTCTGCGTCTCAAAAGCTGGTGTTGTTGTATGAGTACCGTGATTATTTTTTTGGAGCCGCTATTTCATGGTTACAGTAGCCCTCAGTCATTCCTCCTCACATTAATCTCTGTCCATCATTCCTTTCTGTAATCCGCGGTTTGCTGCTCTTTGTTTTTGCTAAAGGTATTATTTTGACCAGTGTTCTCGCGAGCTGTTTTCTGTGTGTCCCCGCCCTCAAGGCTTGGACGCGAAGCACACGGCTGGCTGCTGCTTCCTACAGTTTCTGTGTGATCATCGGCCACTCGAGAATTAATCGTTGTGATATTTCCTTTTGAACAACTAAGACTTAGATTTCTCTACCTCCCTTTGTCCTTCCCTCCTTCTTTATAACCTTTTTGCTTTTAAGAGTCAGGTCTGCCTACAAAAGCCTACGGAACCCTGATTACTTTCTATTCTCTTTTTCTCTTGCTTTTTATCTTTCCCTCGAGATAACCTGTGACTGGGGCATGTTAAGCCCGCGCCGTGTCGGTCGTTGTAAATACATATAATTGATAACATTCGGAAAAACATGTTCTTTCTTCTTACAAAAGAGTGTGACCTTCTGCAGAGGGAAAAACACGCTTCCAGCCAGAGAAAACAATGCGTTTTATTATTCATTGCTCGTCCCAGTGTTGACTCAGGTGGGCAGGTTTCCTGGTTCGTCCAGTGAAGAGAGGATTTGTGTGGACGTCCGTCCTCTTGTGTCGTAATGTCTCGTCTCCAGGATCCGTCGGGTCTTGACCCGTGCCTCTCTGGTGACCCGTGCCATCTTGACCCGTGCCTCACCCCTCTGGTGACCCGTGCCATCTTGACCCGTGCCTCACTCCTCTGGTGACCCGTGCCATCTCTCGTGTCCTCTCTCATCGTTGATGGCTGCTCAGGTGGCCCCTCGTATCGCTGGTGGCCTCTCATCTCTTGACAGCTTCTCTCATCTCTAGGGGTCTTCGTGCGCCTCCAGTGGCCTCTCTTGCGTCTCACTTAGTGTCTTGTGTCTCTGGTGGCCTCCCTCACCTCAGTCAGCCTCGCTCATCTCTGGCAGCCTCCCACTAATTTTACGTCACACCCCACAAGCTTAAAACTGATTTCCCTAAGCAGCCAGGTATATATATATATATATATATATATATATATATATATATATATATATATATATATATATATATATATATACCTAGTCTTATGTATATGTCCAGACTTAATGGCTGTCCCCAGTTCCTGTCGCTTAGGTTTTCATGTCTCACGACCGGATTCATTAACTCTGGGGGTTGACAACTTAGGGAAGAGAGAGAGAGAGAGAGAGAGAGAGAGAGAGAGAGAGAGAGAGAGAGAGAGAGAGAGAGAGAGAGAGAGAGAGAGAAGAATTGGGCATTTGTTTATGTCTATCAAGAGAACGTGACATCTCACCATCACTACGCAAGTCCCCTCCTTCCCTCTCTTTGCCCTCAGGGAGTTCGACCAAACAAAACTGAACCAGAAAGTATTTCAGAGGTGAAAACTACTTCCTAAGAGGAAATGGGCGTAAAATCCGAGAGGATTCTTGGCCATCACCAGACCTGACGAGATGGAGGAGCAAGAATTTGCATCTGAAACGCCTGTGAGTGTTGTTCCCGGCGTCTGGCCACTGTAGGGGGAGGGTTGTGCCCCATATTTATCCTGAATAACACAGCGACCGTCCGCTACACACACACACACTTGGCCAAGACTTTACAGGGGCGCCACCTTCCTGTAGGCTGGTGTTTGTATGGAGGTTATTGCCAACGATTGAAGTTTACCAGTAGGGCGGCTCTGTCCACCTACCTGCTGCTGTTAATCTCTCTCTCTCTCTCTCTCTCTCTCTCTCTCTCTCTCTCTCTCTCTCTCTCTCTCTCTCTCTCTCTCTCTCTCTCTCTCTCTCTCTCTCTGTCTCTCTCTCTCTCTCTCTCTCTCTCTCTCTCTCTCTGTCTCTCTCTCTCTCTCTCTCTCTCTCTCTCTCTCTCTCTCTCTCTGTATTACATGCAAGCATTGCCTCAGGGGAAGGTATATGATTTAACTAAGTGTAAATATGAACATCTTTTACTATATAACAAGATATTCTGAGATGGAACCTTCCAGCCCTAAGAAACATTGCAGTGAGCTAGACATCCAGTACTTTGCCAGATACACTGTCAGATACCATGGGTGTACTTGAAGTTGACGTAGATTTTACACACCTTCAGCTTTACTGGGTTTATTTAGGTATCTACACTTTGTGAGGGTGACAGTCGAGGAAATATAACTAATGATATAGGTGGAAAAATCAAGACCAAAAGTGGCTATAGAGAGAGAAGTAAAGAGCCTATTGAAAGAATGAAAACAGAGAACAGATATCAGAAAAAGATATGTTAATTATAGATGGAACCAAAGTGTGTATGGAAATGATAGAATAATGAACAATACAAAACGTAACCCAACAGAATATGGATCAGGACCCACATGGGGGTGGCAAGGGAGCTACAGGGTGTCCCATAAGTCTGGAATCATACTTTATTGCTGCTTTTTTCTTCTGTCGTGCTAATGATATCACTGAGTAAGGGACAACGTATCCAGGTATTTTGTTTGTTGGAGGTCGCCTGCATCTGAGTATCAGATGTAGTCATGGCCACAACGAAATCTATGAGTAAATGACGTTTTTTCATAATTTTGCCGATAATTCCAGACTTACGGGCCACCCTGTATATACCCCGCATCATATCTTAGCAGGATTGCTAACGGAAATGGTAAAGATCCAGTCAAAGTTAAGAATAAAAATATAAAGACGAGGACATAAAATGTGCAAAGGACAATGAACTCCATCATCAGAAGGACAGATTAGAGAGGAACGGGAAATATTTAATATTATATCACAAAGCTTAGTAGCTGAGAAGCCCCAGACTAGGAATACATTATCTTAATGACCATCCCCGTGAACATGATGCAGTAATCACCATCAGTGTGAGAGGAACATGACTGATCGAGAGAACGAAGAATGAAGCAACCTTAGTATGTCATGAGACCTTGCTAAGCGAGCGGAGGTGGAGCTATACAAGTAATAATGTACGTAATTAGCATCTTAAAAGAATCTCAGTTAATGATGATAATAATCCTTCGAAAATATGAATTACTAATAGTAAGTATGACAATCATAAGTATAATTAAGATAGTGCCGTACAGACCAACCAATGTTAAAATAGAAGGGTTGAATGAAATGAAAGAGTTGTTGAGATCTATAGACAAATCTGACCCTACAATGATTTGGCCAGGGGACATTAGTCTTATTATTTTATTTAATGGAAAGTGAAAGAAGAACAGATTGTGGATGCACCTGTAAAATCAAAACGGTAAACTATGCCCCAACAAGTGAAAGGGAACTGTTAAGATAATAATATAACATGATTACATGACATAATTCAAGTCATTCACAAACTAAAAACAGTGTTACGGACGATCTCCATTTCCAACATATCACAATCATCATAGAAAATGAAGTTAATAGTGTAGTACAGGCCTCTCGTATGTCATCATAGATATCACGACAAACCAGATAGATACTAGCAATAGACAAATAGAACGTAGCTGTGTAGGAAACGGTCAAAATGACCCATTTAGATTCCTCTTAATACAACAATGCAATGTAATTCATGTTCTGATATCAAATACAAAGTGGAATGAGGTTTTGAACAGCAGTAACGTAAATACTGACCCTACAATGTTCTAAAAGAAAACAGAACAAACGTTCGGTAGTTAGCTCATTTACAGAAAATGTCAGATGGCAACCAACCGTTAAAAGTCGGTACTCGGTACAAACGTATTCAGTCAGTATGATGAGTGTGCTGGTACAAACGTATTCAGTCAGTATGATGAGTGTGCTGGTACAAACGTATTCAGTCAGTATGATGAGTGTGCTGGTACAAACGTATTCAGTCAGTATGATGAGTGTGCTGGTACAAACGTATTCAGTCAGTATGATGAGTGTGCTGGTACAAACGTATTCAGTCAGTATGATGAGTGTGCTCTTGTGCGTAATGGAAGAGCAGAAGGTGGGCACAGCTGGAGCGGTTGGTATTTGCACCTGCTGTAGTACTTTGATGCCATCTGCCTCATAATTTCTTTTCCCTGTATAACTTAGCTTTTGTGCTACGTATGTCCTCCACAACTACTACCTTCAGTTCGTTTACCTGTGTACGACTCTTCGACTGTTTAACTTCCTGCCACTAAGCATTGCTGTCTTCATTTCCACGTACCGTAATCCTTCATGCAGGGATTTCAGTGTACACTACGCAGACTGGTTAGGCTGTACCCCGTGCCATCTCGTCTGAGCTCAGACCCTTCCATTTGTAAGTTACTGAGGTAACGGCTGGGGGTTGTAGGTTACGGAGGAAGCAAGTGGTGGTTGTACTGAGGCAACAGCTGGTGGTTGAAAGTTACGTAGGCAACAGCTGGTGGTTGAAAGTTACTGAGGCAAAACCTGAGGTTGTAAGTTACTTAGGCATCCCCTAAGGGTTATAAGTTACTAAAGTAAGTATTAGGGGGTGTAAGTTACTGAGGGAATAGCTGGGAGTTGTAAGTTACTGAGGCAAGAGCTGGGGGGTTCTAAGTTATTGAGGCAGATTTGGGAATTATGTGTTCCTGAGGCAACATTTAGAAATTTGAATTACTCAGGCAACAGTTGATGTTATATGTTACTAAGGCAACAGCTGGAGTTGTAAGTTATTGAGGGAACTGTTGGGGTTATAATGTTAATGTAGCAGCACCTGGGTGTTGTTACTGAGGCAACAGCTGGTTTTGTAGGTTACTGAGACGACAACTGGCGGATGTAGGTTACTGAGGTCGCAGCTTGGGTTGTAAGTTACTGAGGCAGCAGGTGGGGGTTGTAACTTAAGACAATATTTGGGGTTGTAACTCGCTGAGGCAACAGCTGGGGATTGCAAGTTAATGAGACAATAGCTGGGGATTGTAAGTTAATGAGGCAACAGATTGGGGTTGTATATTACTGAGGCAACAACAGTGTTTTTTAAGTTACTGAGGCAACATCTGGGGTTTTAAATGAACGGGGAATTATCCTTGAGCTCAAATAACTAGGTCGTTACGTATTAAGCACAGTCTCTCATTTCAGCACTGGGAAGGTCAGGTCAGCTTCATGAGGACAGACGATGGAAGATTAAGCAACAAACTCTGTTACCACAAAGGATGAGGCTCCATGAAGGTGCGTGATGAGGCAGTAACTTAGTACACACACTCTGGCCTGAGTCTGGCACTTACCATCACTGGTGGTTTATGTCTCACTCTATTTAGCGTCAAGCCCCTGCTTGGCTGTGGTGCAACACAGCAGTACCCTCGCTCGGGAGAGGCTGCAACCAGAGAGAGAAATTATGGCTGGATTTTCCTTAACGATACACTGGAATCTAGTGGATATAGACCAATTACTCTGAAGAGAGTTAGAAGGTACATATATATCATTGGATACAGCAGTAATAAGGTTTCTGAAAAGGACAGTAAGGTCGCGCGCGGGATTAAAACCACCTCACAATGTCTGCAGGTTATGTGCTAAGGTCAAACAGGTGAAGATACACTGGATTTCTGCGTTACCTGTGACTTCTGCGTGAAGTTAGTTGATGTCAGTCTAGTGTTACTGTGGTACATCAGCCGATGCCTTCACTCACAACCCCAGGACTCAGGAGGCTGGTCCTGTGGCATCATGGTGGCAGACTACACTCACAACCCCAGGACTCAGGAGGCTGGTCCTATGGCATCATGGTGGCAGACTACACTCACAACCCCAGGACTCAGTAGGCTGGTCCTATGGCATCATGGTGGCAGACTACACTCACAACCCCAGGACTCAGGAGGCTGGTCCTATGGCATCATGGTGGCAGACTACACTCACAACCCCAGGACTCAGGAGGCTGGTCCTATGGCATCATGGTGGCAGATTACACTCACAACCCCAGGACTCAGGAGGCTGGTCCTATGGCATCATGGTGGCAGACTACACTCACAACCCCAGGACTCAGGCTGGTGGTGGTGCTGGACACAACACTGGTAACGACACAGTTTTCCCAGCATCCAGAAGCCCCGTTGGTCTGGTCACTTTGTGTTCGAGAAGTTTTCTCTTTCTTCGGCCAAACGTAAAGTTTTGTGAAAAAAAATTAGTGTTTGCTGCTGTTATGTTAGCAAATTGTTCCATCCTACTGGCGTAATGTTACAACTTTTTAAATGAACCGTTTCACTGTTTTATCCTATTTTGGTTGTAAACAACTTATGAGCAAAATCTCTTGTAAAGAAATTTTTCCCCCGTAGATGGAGAAGGGCGTTCATAAACTTCTTTAATAATGCCATAAGACCAAAATATTACATTAAAGGTTATGTAGTAAAATCCAAAGCAGATTTTCATAAGAATTCTGAAACTGTATCGCTACCTGTGTGCTTCAGTTAGTTTCAGTAATCATCCTTATGTAATTTAATCATAAGATCTTTAAGACAATTTGTGTTTTTTGTTCGCCACTGGAGTTAAGCGATTATGCAGAATACTTTTACGAACTACTTACACTTGGAAATATTTGCCGGGGTTTCCGGCCCCCGGTACGGGAGGGTCCGGACGCCTGAGGACCCCCTCCCTCCCTGCCTGGGGCCGCCAGGATCGGCCCTGGGGTCCTAATGATTCACTCCTGCGACAGGCCATCCGGGTCTCAGAAATCGGGTGCCTGAAAATTTCGTTTTCGTTGGTCGTGCAGGATCTCGAGATTGGAGCCAGGATCCTCAAGGTTCCATCTGGTGGATCCTTTGGCGCTCCCAACACTGGGTCGGTGTCTTATACATTCCGTGTCTCAGGCCCCGCCATCACGCCCCGCCACATTTCATCCTACAGTGGACAACATATTTCCATTTCCTTTTATTACGATTCTGGAATTTTGGAAGGTTTTCCGAGGTCACACTTAACACAAAGAGGAAAATGTGACCTGGCGAAAGTTTAGCTGCTTAACAACATACTTCTGTTAACCATGTGGCCCAACTTGTTTTAAACATCCCAACGATATCTAAGTGAAATCAGATGGAAAAGTTCTCTCTCTCTCTCTCTCTCTCTCTCTCTCTCTCTCTCTCTCTCTCTCTCTCTCTCTCTCTCTCTCTCTCTCTCTCTTTCTACCTACCTGCTTATCTTTATCTTGGGGCAGATGATAATGGACGGAGGTAGTTAGCCGCGCCTTTGTCTGTGTGTGTCCGTGTGTGGGAGGTGTCTGAGGCAGGACTGTAGACGGACCTGCCTCATGACGTACTGGTATCAGGAGTGTTACCTGCCACAGTGATGGTCATGTGTCGTCTGTAGCCACAGTCTATGTTGTAATGGGTCATAAGTGAGTGCTACAATGTACCCCTGAACCTTACACAAATGCTAACCACGGCACATCCGTCATTACTGTATACCTGAACTCCTGTAGTGGGCTGGTTACAGCGCTTCAGTATAAAGTTCAGAATATCACATCTCACCTACGAGCTCCATGGCTTAAAGTATTCTCCTTCAGTTTATATGAAGTACATTAATAGTGAGGCCGGAGTCCGGTTATGTTGAACATGCCAACCACACGTATCCCAGGATCCTACAAGAACTGAACTCGCTATACTATGATGGCTCTGTTGGACCACAAACTTTACACAAGGACGAACTTCCTCAGGGTGTACGAAACCATAGCAGCCATGGTATGTGAAGACTTGCCAATATTCACTCTTTTCTCGTACTCCTCAGTCACACAGCAGTGTACCTGTACCATGATATGTACCATGAACTGTACCGGTTGCAGCCGCACACCACCCACCAGTGCATCAATCCCCTGAAACACATTAATCAAAGTTGCGTTAATAAACATAGATTTATCAAGTGGCACCAGTGAGTGCGGATCCCTCGTAAATACAGGAGACCGACCCTCTCACCACAGCCGGAATGTATGTTTAGTGAAGAAAAATATAGTTGGTTATTGGGTTGCTGTTTCCCCCTATAGTGGCCGGCGTTAAGGATGTCCCCAGCTGCACGAACGTGCAGGCTGCTGGCACCTCCCAGCCCTGTAGGACCCTCAAGCTTGGAGGACCTCCCAGCCCTGCGGGACCCTCAAGCTTGGAGGACCTCGCAGCCCTGCAGGACCCTCAAGCATGGAGGAGCTCCCAGCCCTGCAGGACCCTCAAGCATGGAGGACCTCCCAGCCCTGCAGGACCCTCAAGCTTGGAGGACCTCCCAGCCCTGCAGGACCCTCAAGCTTGGAGGACCTCCCAGCCCTTAAGATTGTCAGTCGCCGAGAACTTCCGCTTTTTAGGATTTTTAGGTCCTGAAGAACCCTCCCAGCCCCCAGATCTCTAGGCCCCGAGGGCCTCCCAGGTCCTGAGACTTCTAGGCCCCGAAGACCGACCATCCCAAAGGTTCCGAGGGCTCCCCCCCCCTCTCCATCATCCTCGCGCGACCTACCAGCTCCTGGTATAAGACCATCGTCGTCACGAACACAAGGAAATTGAAAAGCATCCACTGAAGGATTTCCCAAGGGCGGCCCTTCTCCTGGGGAGGCTATCAGACTGGGGTAATCTGGTCAGGAGGGCGTCACTACGCCAGTAGGGAGACCGGGGAGGGCGTCTCTTCGCCAGTAGGGAGACCGGGGAGGGCGTCTTTTCGCCAGTGGGTGGACCGGGGAGGGCGTCACTTCGCCAGTGGGTGGACCGGGGAGGGCGTCACTGCGCCAGTGGGTGGACCTGGGAGGGCGTCACTGTGCCAGTAGGGAGACCCACTGGGTTATTGACTCCCTCTATATACACACTTCTCCTCTGGGTGTTTCCGGATCCAATATGTTAGCGACACGAGCCGACAAGGGGTCCACATATTGCCTGCCTGTTGTCTTGAGCAGGTGACGAAGGTTGTGCATGTGATGTTTTCCTACAGACTCTATGGTGACTCTATGGTGAGGCTGGTGCCACATGGTGCTTCATGGCGAGACTGGTGCCACATGGTGCCACATGGTGCTCCTGAGTGACAGCAATGTCACATGGTGCTCCTGGGTCACACTGGTGTCACATGGTGCTTATAGGTCACACTGGTGTCACATGGTGCTTCTGGGTGACAGCGGTGTCACATGGTGCTCCTGGGTGACAGCGGTGCCACCTGGTCCTCCAGATGACAACTTTGCCACAAGGTCGTCCAGGGTGGCAACGTTGCCACGTAGTACTTCTCCGAGATGATGGTTTTACGACGAGCTGGTCCAGAGTGAGAGAGTTGCCACATACCGCTGCCTCAGGGACAGAGTTGCCATAACCCTGGACCAGTAGTACCATGAGTTGGCACAGTTGATCATGCTGGTGGCACTCGTCTATCAAGAATTGGTACCACTGAACTTGCACGGGTTTTGGTTGGCACCTCTGGTTCAGAAAGGGATGGAACTACCCGTCCAGTAGAGATTACCAGCGCTGGACCAGCAGGGGTTGGTACCACCGCTGGACCAGCAGGGGTTGGTACCACAGCTGGACTAGCAGAGGTTGGCACCATTGCTGGACTAGCAGAGGTTGGCACCATTGCTGGACTAGCAGAGGTTGGCACCATTGCTGGACTAGCAGAGGTTGGCACCATTGCTGGACCAGCAGGGGTTGGTACCACCGCTGGACTAGCAGAGGTTGGCACCACCGCTGAACTAGCAGAGGTTGGCACCACCGCTGGACCAGCAGAGGTTGGCACCAACGTTGGACTAGCAGAGGTTGGTACCACCGCTGGACCAGCAGAGGTTGGCACCACCGCTGGACCAGCAGAGGTTGGTATTACTGGCCTGACAGTAACTGGTAATGCTTGTCCAACAGTTGCTGGTACCACAGGTATGGCAGGGGTTGGTACACTGGATCAGGCAAGGGTTGGTACCACTGATCCTGCAGGCACTGGTATCACGGTTGTGACAGGGGGGTTGGTATCACTGGCCCAGGATTGGTTGATACCACTGGCTCAGCAGGTGTTAGTACCACTAAGATAGCAGGGGTTGATACCACTGGCTCAGCAGGTGTTAGTACCACTAGGATAGCAGGGGTTGATACCACTGGCTCAGCAGGTGTTAGTACCACTAAGATAGCAGGGGTTGATACCACTGGCTCAGCAGGTGTTAGTACCACTAAGATAGCAGGGGTTGATACCACTGGCTCAGCAGGTGTTAGTACCACTAAGATAGCAGGGGTTGATACCACTGGCTCAGCAGGTGTTAGTACCACTAGGATAGCAGGGGTTGATACCACTGGCTCAGCAGGTGTTAGTACCACTAAGATAGCAGGGGTTGATACCATCAGGTGTTAGCACCACTGGGAGAGCAGGGGTTGTTATCACTGGTCCAGCACGGGTAGGTACCACTGTCCCAGCAGAAGTTGATGCCACTAGATCACCAGGTATTAGTACCACTGGAACAGCAAGGGTTAGCACCACTAGTCCAGCAGCAGGGGTTGGTACTGCTGTTTCCGTAGGGGTTGGTGCCACTGGTGCAGCAAGGGTTGGTACCACTGTTCTCACCGGGGTTGGCACCATTGGTATAAGCAAGGTTTACGGGCCAGTAGAGGAAGTTGCCACAAGTCTCAGCTTAACTAAGATGCCAGTAAGATATGGCAGCCATTGTTCTAGTTCCAGAGCGAAGCCCCAGGGATGAGCCTCCACTGTGGCTGAGTTAGTTGTATCGCTGCTTCGACTTAAGTCAGACGTAAGACTATAAGTAGAAGATATCTCCTGCATGGCTATATACTTCCACAACTTACCACTCAGAGAATTGAGATATCTTTATTCTGGAGCTAGCTCGCGCTGGTGTATGCTGCAGCTTCCCTGAAAGATTTATATAAAGAATGATAACGACGACGGATTTGTGTACACGCACACACACACACACACACACACACACACACACACACACATCCACACATCCACATGTGAAATACAGACAGCAAGCTTAGATTTCAAAAGTTGTATGATAGAGACTGTTGAATTCAAGAGTGGTAAACTCCTTCCTCATACAGTACAGATAGATAATTACACACACGCTAAAACTAGGGGTTAACTTATGCCCAGATCCAAGATAAGGTAGAACTTGTAATCAGAATTGAGGTCAGACGAGGTAAAGACCACAACCTTACACTAGAAACTATGGATGCTGGTAGGAGGCCGGATGATGGGGATTGTGAGGGGTTTACAACAGAAGTATTACAAGTTGAATGAACTGCAACTACATGACTATAGTAGTTATTAGCATTTATAAGAAACACATCAAAAGTTACAACAACATGGGGGAAGAACATCTGACACAGAGGAGTCGAATTACAGATCGTGGACAGCATCGTCAGATGGAAGAGGATGTTAGGTCATTGAAGACTGTATTCAAAAGTCGTGGTAATGAAATCAAATCCACCGAAGGGAATTCAGAAGGAATGTGACAAAAGGAGAGAAGGTACAAAAGACAGAACAAGACCAGGAAATGCACATAACACAGTCATCAGAGAGTGTTAATAATAGAGGGCTGGGAACAGGAGCAGATTCTCGACATGATGAATAGAAACATAGAGTGTTGACTGATGCAGCAGAACATAGCCTTGGGTA
Source organism: Panulirus ornatus (assembly GCF_036320965.1). Lineage (NCBI taxonomy): Eukaryota > Metazoa > Arthropoda > Malacostraca > Decapoda > Palinuridae > Panulirus > Panulirus ornatus. The sequence continues at coordinate 51,295,578 of NC_092242.1, forward strand.
CGCTGGAACACTGGTACATGGGTAGTTATTGAGTGAAGCTGTGGAGGTACATGGGTAGTTATTGAGTGAAGCTGTGGAGATACGTGGGTAGTTATTAAGTGAAGCTGTGTAGGTACGTGGGTAGTTATTAAGTGAAGCTGTGGAGGTACATGGGTAGTTATTGAGTGAAGCTGTGGAGGTACATGGGTAGTTATTAAGTGAAGCTGTGGAGGTACATGGGTAGTTATTGAGTGAAGCTGTGGAGGTACATGGGTAGTTATTAAGTGAAGCTGTGGAGGCACATGGGTAGTTATTGAGTGAAGCTGTGGAGGTACATGGGTAGTTATTGAGTGAAGCTGTGGAGGTACATGGGTAGTTATTAAGTGAAGCTGTGGAGGTACATGGGTAGTTATTGAGTGAAGCTGTGGAGGTACATGGGTAGTTATTAAGTGAAGCTGTGGAGGTACATGGGTAGTTATTAAGAAGCTGTGGAGATACATGGGTAGTTATTAAGTGAAGCTGTGGAGATACATGGGTAGTTATTAAGTGAAGCTGTGGAGAAAGTAAGAGATATCATTAGAAACAGAATAGGGAAAATTATGGTTTGTTGAAGGTTTGCAAAAATGATGAATAATCAGGAGCATTCGCAGGCTGGCAGATGGAGAGTTTAGTTAGAGCCAGAGACTTGGAAGCTGCCCCAACTTAGTATCGTCCGCGAATTTAGCTATCGCACAATGCAGCCCATTATCGATATCTTTAAATGATGAAAAGAACAGGCCCCAAGACTGACCCCTGCGGCACACCACATGTTACGTCTAAACTTTCTGAGGCTTGACGAGTAATCACGACCTTTCGTTTACGACCAGTCAACCAGTTTCCTAACCACAAAATCAAACCGTATCTATAGCCAGTAACTTAACTTTGGTTAGTAACCTTTGATGTGGAAGTTTTATCATAGGTGTTGATCATATCATATATGAAATGAAGTAGATTCGTCAGATTTGACTGATTTCGTCGAAAATCCTGGTGAGAATCGTTCATTAGGTGTTGGGCCTCTGAATGGTTTACAGTTTTATCCTGAATGATGGTTTCCATAAGTGTGCGAACTGCAAATGCTATGCTGATTGGACGACAGTTTCCAGGTACTTATATATTTTTTGATATTGCTTACAGTGACAAATTTTCTTTACTCTGGCACATATCTTTTAGTATATGACTCCATGAAAAGAGGAGTCAAGGGTTTAACTATCTGATTTGTCGCCTCTTTCAGTGTCCTCAGATAGAACTTATCTATCAGTTTATATACTTAGAGTTCATTTAGCGTTCATATTATACGTTTTTCCCTCCTACCGATGGAACAGGATTCGGGATGAGTTGCATCTTCAATTGCAAATATTTGAGGGGAAAAAATCTTTTAAAATCTATGTCTTGACTCTGTTGTCTTGAATCGAATCACCATTTTTTTTTATTAATGGTCTTGTTGATTGGGATAATGGCTCTCTTGCCTCGAACATAAGTATAAAACCCTTCGGTTTCACTTGTGTGGCTGGAGTACAGATGATTCCCGGACCGAAAACCCACTCCAATCCGACTACATGACTTATTCGACCAAAAGAAGATAAGATTAAGGGGCAATACAGGTATTCACAATCATTACAAGCTACAGCAGGCTGGATTAGTCTGATTTCACACGTAGTATTGAATACAAACTCGTGGGCAAACGTTTTCCTACACGAGGGGAAGTATTTTTAATTCAAGTTGGTTGATTTACCAATTACGGTAGTTGAAAGCACCACACACACACACACACGTACGTTTAAAGATAACCTTGGCATATACCACTCTACAGGTCCACGACTGACGTTATTTGCTCCATCGGCGTCATGTGTATTGCCTCGAGTTATCTCTTGTTGAAGTAATCTGTTTGCTTTTCCACGACTTGCTGAACTAATCTGTGAGTTTCAGATCTCTTCCTCTGTCACAAACATCCTCGAAAGAACCCAGTGGTCTTCTGTTGTTTGCTTTCTTTGGTATCATTTGGCAGCATCACTAACATCTGTGGATTTTTTTTTCATCTATGTGCCTGTGGTATATATGATGTGTGCCTCCGTTGTCTTGTGTTCCCTCTGTAGTTTGTGTGTGACTGTGGTGGGTGTGAGGGTGTGTGCCAGTAATACGTCCGTATGTTATGCTTGAGGCTGTGTAGCTGCCGTCCATGTGTGTAGCTGCGGCCTGTGGTCTGTACATGTGTTGCGTGTGCAAGACTGTATTGTGTTGAGGCTGTAGTGAGAGACAGCAGTAGAGTGCCCGGGCCTCCATATTCCGCCTGGCTGGGTTTTACTGCAAGCCAAGTGTCAGGTCCCCTCCTTCCTCCGTGTGAGTGTGTGTGTGTGTGTGTGTGTGTGTGTGTGTGTGTGTGTGTGTGTGTGTGTAAACAGTTGAGATTTTTGGGTGCAATTTCAATATATTGACGGTCACTACACTCTGTAAATTGGTCACTGGGAGATTTACAGTGGATGTATGTTTTCTCGACGCTACAGCCATTGCTTCCAAACACCGAGTTACGGTAAATGGAGTTTGGAAGAGAACAGATGGTTTCTACGTGGTGAAAGAATACAGAAGTAGCCCAGAAGATACAAGAGAAGACGACAGATGAAAATACGGTTCGTATGTACGGGTGTGAGACTAGCCAGAGACCTGCGATCAGGTGGGAATATCGATGGGAAACCCTGACGTTGCTCAGGGAGTGAAGACAGGCAGACCTCTGGTGACCTGAGGAGGAGGAGAGGAAGCGGCAACATCCAGATGTTCTGGATGTGTCCTGACGTTGTACCACTCCTGTGGCTGGCGGGCGGGGCCTCCATCTCCTCTTGAACCTCAGGGAAGTGAGATGGGAGCCGGACCTGACCACTGATCCCGGGCTCAGAGACGGTCTTACTGGACTGGTCTCATGTGGACGACTCTACACGACCAGAGAGATGTCGGCTGGAAGACTTGCCCTCGTGTACTAGACCAGTCGACCTGCCATCCTCACCAACACCTAGGATGTGGGAGGAACGTTACGTTGAGTCAGGACTACATCTTGACTGCACTGTATACATACATCACAGTATAAGTGTTGTGATGAGCAACATAACGAACAGAAAGAATGTATTCTCTCTCTCTCTCTCTCTCTCTCTCTCTCTCTCTCTCTCTCTCTCTCTCTCTCTCTCTCTCTGTATATATATATATATATGTATATATATATATATATATATATATATATATATATATATATATATATATATATATATATATTTATATATTCTTTTCTTTTCTTTTCTTTTAAACTATTCGCCATTTCCCGCATTAGTGAGGTAGCGCTAAGAACAGAGGACTAGCCTATTTGGAATATCCTCACCTGGCCCCCTCTGTTCCTTCTTTTGGAAAATTAAAAAAAAACAAAAAAACGAGAGGGGAGGATTTCCAGCCCCCCGCTCCCTCCCCTTTTAGTCGCCTCCTACGACACGCACGGAATACGTGGGAAGTATATATATTTATTCATACCTGTTCGCTGTCATCCATTCCCGACGCCACCCCCCCCCCCCTCCCCACAGAAAACAGCATAAAAAAAAGAAAAAAAATATTATACCACATCCTCTTCTCCCCCACACCCGATCGCCGCTCCCTGTGCCAAGGAGGTAGCGTTAGGAAACAGACGAAGAAAGGCCACATCCGCTCACATCCATACACAACCTGTCATGTGTAATGCATCGAAACCACAGCTCCCTATCCACATCCATGCCCCACAGACCTTTTCATGATTTACCCCGGCCGCTTCACATTCCTTGCTTCAGTACATTGACAGCATGTCTACCCCAGTAAACCACATCGTTCCAGTTCATTCTTTCGTATGCACGCCTTTCACCCTCCTGCATGCTCAGGCCCGATCGTTCAAAGGCTTCATTCGCTCACATCCATTCCCTACCTGTCATGTTTAATGCACCGAAACCTCGCATGTCATATCATGTGTCAGCTAGAGGACTGAGGTCACAGAGCGAGCCTGCCATCTGTCAGCCGGTGGACCGAGGTCACAGAGCGAGCCTGCCATCTGTCAGCCGGTGGACCGAGGTCACAGAGCGAGCCTGCCATCTGTCAGCCGGTGGACCGAGGTCACAGAGCGAGTCTGCCATCTGTCAGCCGGTGGACCGAGGTCACAGAGCGAGCCTACCATGTCAGCCGGTGGATAGAGGTCGTAGAGCCTTGTGTCAGCAGGGAGACTAGCGAGTCAGTCTATTTTGTCAGCTGGGAGATCAGCCTGACCGCCCTATTTCAGCCGGAGGAGATCAGTCAAAGTGTCAGTCTGCCTTGTGTCAGCCGTGAGATCAGAGAGCCGGCCTGCCTTGTGTCAGGTGTGTAGTGAAGGTCATTACAGTAAGCGTGAGTAGTGAGTAGCTGTTGTCCTGCCGCTTTGCCCATTGTCTCACCCACCCGTCGTAAACATTCTGCCATCGACAGGTGAGGCTATGTGGTGAGTGATACTCTCCACCTGGCGAATCCTCCCGGTGAATGCTGGTCAAGTACACGAGAAAATAATGAGGAGGTGAGCCATTAACGGCGAGAGGATGACAAATTTGGAGGGAGAAAGTTCCGCAAAGTTGAGCTCGGTAGAGTACGACGGGGTGGCAGAAGGATGAACCAGAGTTATATATGATGTTCACCTGCTAGGGGAAGGACAGGCCTGGTAATGACTGATGCCGTTACCGCTTTTATAATTGTGTAGTACAGCAAATGGCGGGAAACTCAGGCGCGCTTTGTCTCTGATGATGGTGATCGTGTTTGGGTGTGGGAGAGATGTAATGTGCGTGATTCTGTGTAAGCGAATTGCAATGTATGTGAATTGCATGTGCGTTGACACTGTGTGTGTAGTGTGTGAATTGTGATATGTAATGGAAGTGAACGATGATGAAGAGGAGATGGAGCGAGTATTCTTACGGCTTGTTGATTACGTTAGACGAGGGTGGCAGATGTTGGTGGTCTGGGAAGTAGAAATGTGCAAGCGAGAGGTTCATTGCGAGTGGTTTGATGAAAAGTTGAGGGCTTGAAAGCCTTTCATAAAATGAGATTTGCCAAAGCGACTGGAGTGGAGGGAATGGCAGCTGAATTTCTCAAGGAAGAGAGTGACAGTAATGATTGTTATTTCATGATTTCAGATGTATTTATGGCTCGGTGTGAGGAGCCTGAGGATAGGTGGAATGCACGCATAGTGCCTGTGTATAAAGGCAAGGGGGACAGAAAGTAAGTGTTCGAACTACAGAGGTATAAATTTCTTAAGTATGCCTGATAAGTTTTATGGACTACTGGTGATTAAGAGGGTGGTGGCATGCACAGAACATCAGAGTGAGGAGGAACAATGTGGTTTCAGGGTTGGTAAAGTATGTGCGGATTAAGTGTTTAAACAACGTGTGAGAAACAATAACAGAAAGAAAGGATCTGTGTGCTTTGTGGAAAGCGTTACGAGTATATGGTGTTTAAGGAAAGCTACCAAAGGCAGTGAGGAGTTTCCATCAGGGGATCATGGGGCGTATGCGAGCTGGAAGAGAGGGAGTTAGTGGCTTTAGATGAAAGGGAGATGTCGCCATGGCTGTTCAATCTGTTCTGGGGGGAGTGGTGAGGGAGGTAAATGCGATGGTTTTGAAGAGCGGGGCGGGTATGCAGTCTGTTGGGAATTGATGAGGGATGAGAGGTGAGTTAGTTGCAGTTTGCAGATGACGTGGATCTGGTGGCTGACTCAAGTGAGGAGTTGCAGAAGCTGGTGTCTGAGTTTGGGAGTGTGTGTGAAAGAAGACATGTGTGAGAGTTGATGTGAATAAAAGTAAGGCAGTGCGGTATAACTGGAGAGAGTAGGAGCTCGTTTGTATGAGTTTGAATAACGAGGACCCAGAGGATGTAGGTGATATAGGGGGAGTAGTGTGGGGGCGTTTTAGATACATGGCATTGAAAGTACCAGCAGATGGAACTATGAGAGCTGATATGAACTGTAGGGTGGGTGAGGTTGGAGGGGCAAAGGTCTTACTTTTGTTGAGGATTAGGTGGAAAGAGATATCAATGTATGTGAGGGCAAAGATAGGTATATCTTACAGTATAGTAGTCACGACGATGTTCCATGTGTACGAGTCGTGGGTCCAAGATGAAATCGTACGGAGGAGGGTGGATGAGTTGGGAATGAAATGTCTGAGAACAGTATACAATATATGGTGAAGGGAGGGTTGATAACTTAAGGACTGGCGTTGTGGGAGAGAGAAGTGTGGTAGTAAGAGGAGTAAATTTGAGAGTTGGCAAGATGTGGTGAAATGGTTTGGACCTAAAGAAATGATGAGTTAGGAGGGCCTGACTGAGAGGATATATGCGTCAGTTGCAAGGAGGAGGGAGCAAGGAGGAGGGGAAGACCATGGAAGGATGGGATGAAGACGCCTGAACGTATTCGAGATTGTAACGTTATTTTGTTTCCAGTGAAGTACGTATCTAGACCATGTGAAGATTTTACAGAATGCTTGCAGATGACATTAACAGTTGTACTTCAATGTAACATGTTGATTATATCATAAAAGACCCAAGCAGGTTTGTTAAACATAAACGATTGCGTGGAACACCATGCTAAGGATCGTTCCCACATTACCTGCCAAACCTCAGGTATTTTAAGACAGGAGGAAGAGGCGTATCCTCTTAAGGCAGTGTGGCGCTGTGTCCCCACCATGCCAAATGGTTCGCAGATGATAGAAATGTCACGGTGTATATCAGGTTTATCTCGGGAACTGTGCCAAGCCTCTGTCATGATAACAACACCATTCCTAACTGAACTGGTTGTAGGGACAACCTCATCAGTCTTGTGAAAGTGGAGCAAGGCTTCTGGTAGTAGCAACGTTGGTAGCCCAGACCACACTCTAGAAATTTCAGGTGTTAGTGAGACTTAATGAGAGAAGTTCATGTGGTTGACATGGCATTAGTCTGCTCTGGAAGGAGAGGACCTTGTCTGTGGCCGCTGCCATGGGGTAGAGTTAAGGTTAGTCGTGGCCACTTGCCCGCTTCCAACGGTATGCATATTGGCCGAGTAAGTCACTGATGGTTATGGGTGTAGATATTAACCACGACACTCCGGACGTGTGTGTGTGGGTGTCTCGCCAGATGGGACAAGTGATAGTTTCACGCACTCGCTTATCTCTACTTTATATCCAAAATTGTCTTCATTCACCCACCTATTTCAGCCGGATGATATTGTGATAATTTTCCGCATATGATAACGTGTTTGCGTGGGGGTGTGTATTTTTTGAATCAGTCGGGGGTTGAGGAGAGGAATTGGCAGGGGTTACGAGGCTGACCCCATGATACACTGTATGTGCGGTTGACTGTAATAGCTGTCACAAAACCTTGTTATAACAATATCACCAGTGGAATGAATTAGCCAGCTTGTCAACCCTCACTATCTGTCGACCAAACTGGCACTGTGGCATGTTTTGTGTCAACCATAACTATTAGTCATACTAACGAACGACCATGGGATTGGTCGATCACGCCGGAGGCTGACAGTTGTATTTGTTGACCTAATATCTGTTAAATACACTAATTACATGTTAACCCGACAGTCTCCAGGTACACGTTTGTGGACAGTTCTAACTGTTGATCACAGGAACAACTAGTGTCTCTAACTGGTCACCATAATAAAGGTTAACTGCACTAATTTCCATCTCTTGGACTTTCATCAAGAGTGACTTATTACCATACTGGTAATGACCACACGAACTCTCTCTTCCCACAATACCAGTGTTGCCAGTAATGATCAGAGTGACAGCATATCAAGCAGGTAACGTCTGCTTTACAAAACAACAAATCGGGGTTTGTTGACTTCTCTGACTTCACGAGTTTGGTGTGTATCATCACATGCGTCGACGTAACTTTGTGTGTAGTCCTTGGCAGGTCTAGGGCTCGACAGTCTGTTGTCTCCAGGCTCTCTCTCTCTCTCTCTCTCTCTCTCTCTCTCTCTCTCTCTCTCTCTCTCTCTCTCTCTCTCTCTCTCTCTCTCTCTCATATCTGGTCAGGTCTCAGTCCTCACTAGAGTGTCCTTCTGCCATACTGTCCTAACCTCGTCCGTCTATAGTAGAAATTCAGGGCACAGTCACTGCCCTGCATGAGAGAACCTCGTCCTGAACCTCCAGGTCTTGCATTACTGTGCTTCCTCACGTATCTCCCGTGTGCTCACGTCACGATACAGTTCTGAGCTAAGGCATATCATGTCTCCAACAGTTAGGCCATGATATCTTGAGTTATCCTCTGCCTCTGAGCCAAGATGGGTCCTTACATTACTGTTAGTGAGATATATGTAGACATTACGGCGCACGTATCCTGCGGTACAGCTGTAATTTGTGGCTGTACTAATTACCAAAGGTGGTGCTGAATAGCTGCTCAGGGTAGCGAAGTGATGGAGAGGGGACCGAGGTAATGGGATTAGAGAGAGAGAGGTATGTTCCTAGGGCTAGGGTGATGGAGCAAGGGTGACAGACTCGGGTCCATGGGTTAAGGGTGTGAAGTAGGGGTAATGGATTTTAGAGATGTGAAGAAAAGATAATATTATGGGATGACTGAGGTAGATGTAGGGTGATGAGGCCAGGCTGGATCCAGGGTGAGGGAGACAGGGTGATGGATCCAGGGTGAGGAAGACAGGGCGATGGATCCAGGGATGAGGAAGACAGGGTGATAGATCCAGGGTGAGGAAGACAGGGTGATGGATCTAGGGTGAGGAAGACAGGGTGATGGATCCAGGGTGAGGGAGACAGGGTGATGGATCCAGGGTGAGGAAGTAAAGGTGATGGATCCAGGGTGAGGAAGACAGGGTGATGGATCCAGGGTGAGGAAGACAGGGTGATGGATCCAGGGTGAGGAAGACAGGGTGATGGATCCAGGGTGAGGAAGACAGGGTGATGGATCCAGGGTGAGGAAGACAGGGTGATAGATCCAGGGTGAGGAAGTAAAGGTGATGGATCCAGGGTGAGGAAGACAGGGTGATGGATCCAGGGTGAGGAAGACAGGGTGATAAGTTCAGGTGAGAGACGGAGGGTGACGACGGTACACTGGTCACAGCACTAGGGTGATGAAGCCAGGGTGACACATGTCCTCCTACGCTTCTGTTTCCTTCTTGTGATTGTTGCTTTCCTCACTGCACGTTGACATGTCCGTTAGATGCACGTATTACCTCCTCCTCCTCCTCCCCCTCCATCACTACGCTCATGTATCGTCGCTTCATTACATGTGTCTCTCACGTAACTTTCATGTTATTGTTTTCCCCAAGTCATATTCCAACTACTGACTTCCTTCACTTGCTGATCATCGTCGGTGGTTTTAATGATCATCTTCAGCCCTGTCCTCTGCTCTCCTTCCTTACGTCTATCCTGATGATCAAGACTTGAGGATGTCACACACATATTGGACACACTGCTGTGCAGGTCATCCTGGGAGACACCAGGATGATGGATTCTGGAGGTACAGCAATGTCATAATCAATGAGATGAAAATACGAGATGGTTAGAGGGAAGTGAAGGAGGAAAGAAAGATTCGTTTTGTGTAGACCTCCCATCCACCTTCCCCAGGTCACCTCCCTCTGATCCCTCTGTTGTTCTGTGTTACCCAATTATCTTTTTAATTGGTTAGTGATCCACTTTGTTTTATTGCCCTGTATATTTTCCCTGTTGTCTCTGTGGTCAGTTCTGTATATCTCTTCCCCTTACAAGTGTCTTATATATATTTCTTCTGCTCTTCTTTCCTCTGTCATTTCTCTCTTATTTTTAACTTCTGTTTATTCCTGTTTAACTTTAGTATTAATGAGTTGACTCTTATGAATGTATTCGAAGTCTCTCTCTCTCTCTCTCTCTCTCTCTCTCTCTCTCTCTCTCTCTCTCTCTCTCTCTCTCTCTCTCTCTCTCTCTCTCTTCCCAAATTTCCATTTCTACTTGTTCAGATCTACTGCTGCCCCCTTAATCCTGCCCCCTACAGCAGAGTTCCAGCATCTCTTAATCCCTCTCACGTTAATGACAAACATGATTTTCTAGCCCCATATTTTAGCTCTGGTTCACTAATGTTTAATCTCCCCAGTTATCCATCGCTACCTTATCATTCTCCATCTTAATTGTTTCTGATCCCTGTTTTTATTTACATTCTCACCTCGTCATCAACAGTCTCATCTTCTTCATCTTTTCTTCCATTCTTCTCACTTTCTCCTACATATTATTGACTATACTTTTAGTTTCCTTCTTTCCTTCCTTCTACACTCAATAACTTTCTTTCTCTCCTGTTCTACTCACTGCATTATCTCACTGTGACTCTGTGCCTCTTTGTTCAATTTCTACCAATTGTCTCCTCTCAGTACCCCTTCTCACTGCCACCTCTCACTGCCTCCTTTCACTGCCTTCTTTCGATGCCTCCACTCCTCTTCCTACCTCCTCTCTGTATCATCTCTCTGCCTCCTCTTCTTACGTTCTCTTACTATCACCTCTCATTGTCTCCTCTCCCTACCTCCTCTCATCCCTCATCCACCTACGACATATTATATCAGGCCTCTCCACCCACCTGCCTGTCCTTCCCCCTGCTCCTACTTGAAGTTGACTAAAAGTGTAATCTTTCCTCATCAATTATTTGTCTCGGCTCCGGCGAATTCGTATTACCCGTGTCATCCATATTTGATCGTCGGTCGGTCCCCCCCCTCTCCCTCCCTCCCTCTCTCTCTCTCTCTCTCTCTCTCTCTCTCTCTCTCTCTCTCTCTCTCTCTCTCTCTCTCTCTCTGTTCTTATTTGATGTGAAATTATTCATGTGTGCCTCCATTTGTCGTCCCTGAGGTGTGTGTCTGAGTGTACTTGTTGGCACAAATACTATGCACGTGTCATACATCCTGTCTCTTAACCTTGTATTGTACAGATACCACGTCTTAACCTTACGTATGCACCCACACCTGTAGCTTGCATGATTACCAGAATGTAGGTAACTGTACAGAGTTATCTGCGAAAAATGGGTACGTTTGAGGATATATATATATATATATATATATATATATATATATATATATATATATATATATATATATATATAATATATAATATGAATGCGAGGCGAGGCATGGGCTTTAGATAAGGCTATGCGGAGGAGGTTGGATGTGTTGGAAATGAAATGGTTGAGGACAGTATGTGGTGTGAGGTGGTTTGATCGAGTAAGCAATGAAAGGGTAAGGGAAATGTGTGGTAATATAAAGAGTGTGGTTGAGAGAACAGAAGGTCTGTTGAAATCGCTTGGACATATGGGAGGAATGAGTGACAAATAGGACACATGTGTCAGAAGTGGAGGGAATAAAAAGTGGGAGACCAAATTGGAGGTGGAAGGATTTTGAGCGATGTGGGCCTAAACATGCTGGGGGAGGGGTAAGAGGTGTGCAAGGAATAGAGAGAATGTGAATGATGTGGTATACGTGCCGCACGTCAGTGGACTGAACTAGGGCATTTGAAACGTTTGGGGTAAACCATGTAAAGGTCTGTAGGGCCTTGTTGTGGATAGGGGAGTAGGGGAGGAATGGGATGTATTTAGGGAAGCAGTGATGGCTTGTGCAAAAGATGCTTGTGGCATGAGAAGCGTGGGAGGTGGGTAGATTACAAAGGGTAGTGAGTGGTGGGATGAAGAAGTAAGATTATTAGTGAAAGAGAAGAGAGAGGCATTTGGACAATTTTTGCAGGGAAATAATGCAAATGAGTGGGAGATGTATAAAAGAAAGAGGCAGGAGGTCAAGGGAAAGGTGCAAGAGGCGAAAAAGAGGGCAAATGAGAGTTGGGGTGAGAGATATCATTGAATTTTAGGGAGAATAAAAAGATGTTTTGGAAGGAGGTAAATAAAGTGCGTAAGACAAGAGAGCAAATGGGAACATCAGTGAAGGGGGCTAATGGGGAGGTGATAACAAGTAGTGGTGATGTGAGAAGGAGATGGAGTGAGTATTTTGAAGGTTTGTTGAATGTGTTTGATGATAGAGTGGCAGATATAGGGTGTTTTGGTCGAGGTGGTGTGCAAAGTGAGAGGGTTAGGGAAAATGATTTGGTAAACAGAGAAGAGGTTGTAAAAGCTTTGCGGAAGATGAAAGCCGGCAAGGCAACGGGTTTGGATGGTATTGCAGTGGAATTTATTAAAAAAGGGGCTGACTGTATTGTTGACTGGTTGGTAAGGTTATTTAATGTATGTATAACTCATGGTGAGGTGCCTGAGGACTGACGGAATGCTTGCATAGTGCCACTGTACAAAGGCAAAGGGGATAAGAGTGAGTGCTCAAATTACAGAGGTATAAGTTTGTTGAGTATTCCTGGTAAGTTATATGGGAGGGTATTGATTGAGAGGGTGAAGGCATGTACAGAGCATCAGATTGGGGAAGAGCAGTGTGGTTTCAGAAGTTGTAGAGGATGTGTGGATCAGGTGTTTGCTTTGAAGAATGTGTGTGAGAAATACTTAGAAAAGCAAATGGATCTGTATGTAGCATTTATGGATCTGGAGAAGGTATATGATAGAGTTGATAGAGATGCTCTGTGGAAGGTATTAAGAATTTATGGTGTGGGAGGCAAGTTGTTAGAAGCAGTGAAAAGTGTTTATCGAGGATGTAAGGCATGTGTACGTGTAGGAAGAGAGGAAAGTGATTGGTTCTCAGTGAATGTTGGTTTGCGGCAGGGGTGCGTGATGTCTCCATAGTTGTTTAATTTGTTTATGGATGGGGTTGTTAGGGAGGTGAATGTAAGAGTCTTGGAAAGAGGGGCAAGTATGCAGTCTGTTGTGGATTAGAGAGCTTGGGAAGTGAGTGAGATATTGTTCGCTGATGATACAGCACTGGTGGCTGATTCGGGTGAGAAACTGCAGAAGCTGGTGACTGAGTTTGGTAAAGTGTGTGAAAGAAGAAAGTTAATAGTAAATGTGAATAAGAGCAAGGTTATTAGGTACAGTAGGGTTGAGGGACAAGTCAACTGGGAGGTAAGTTTGAATGGAGAAAAACCGGAGGAAGTGAAGTGTTTTAGATATCTGGGAGTGGATTTGGCAGCGGATGGAACGATGGAAGCGGAGGTGAATCATAGGGTGGGGAGAGGGGGCGAAAGTTCTGGGAGCGTTGAAAAATGTTTGTGGAAGTCGAGAACGTTATCTTGGAAAGCAAAAATGGGTATGTTTGAAGGAACAGTGGTTCCAAAAATGTTGTATGATTGCGAGGCGTGGGCTATAGATAGAGTTGTGAGGAGGAGGGTGGATGTGCTGGAAATGAGATGTTTGAGGACAAAATGTGGTGTGAGGTGGTTTGATCGAATAAGTAATGAAAGGGTAAGAGAGATGTATGGTAATAAAATGAGTGTTGTTGAGACAGCAGAAGAGGGTGTTTTGAAATAGTTTGGTCACATGGAGAGAATGAGTGAGGAAAGATTGACCAAGAGGATATATGTGTCACAGGTGGAGGGAACGAGGAGAAGTGGGAGACGAAATTGGAGGTGGAAAGATGGAGTGAAAAAGGTTTTGAGTGATCGGGGCCTGAACATGCAGGAGGTGAAAGGCGTGCAGGGAATAGAGTGAATTGGAACGATGTGGTATACCGAGGTCGACGTGCTGTCAGTGGATTGAACCAGGGCATGTGAAGCGTCTGGGGTAAACCATAGAAAGTTCTGTTGGGCCTGGATGTGGAAAGGGAGCTGTGGTTTCGGTGCATTATACATGACAGCTAGAGACTGGTGTTGTCCTTTCCTAGCGCTACCTCGCGCACATGCGGGGGGAGGGGGTTTTCATTTCATCTGTGGCGGGGTGGCGACGGGAATGAATAAAGGGCAGACAGTATGAATTAGGTACATGTGTATATATGTATGTGTCTGTGTGTGTATATTTATATGAATACGTTGAGATGTATAGATATGTATATGTGCTGTGTGTGGACGTGTATGTATATGCATGCGTATGTGGGTGGGTTGGGCCATTCTTTTGTCTGTTTCCTTGCGCTCATTCGCTAACGTGGGAGACAGCGACAAAGTATAATATATATATATATATATATATATATATATATATATATATATATATATATATATATATATATATATATATATATACCATGTCTTTTATTCCTATGTGTATACACTCAAACATACACCAGCCCAGGGCAGGTACCCATTTATCGACGAACTCCGAGGGAAGGATGAATGCCTTTGGTGTGAGCCGAATGTAGCGCTTAAGATTCGAATCCATGTGGGCCCAGTTCAGGGCGGGGTCGTTGTAACTAACGGTTGGTAATGATAACCACTACACCACGGAGGCTCGTGTGTGTGTGTGTGTGTGTGTGTGTGTGTGTGTTTTTGTGTGTGTGTGTGTGTGTGTGTGTGTGTGTGTGTGTGTGTGTGTGTGTGTGTGTGTGTGTGTGTGTCACTTTGTGAAAGGACAACTGAGATGAATCGTAAATACTTTCTGTTGTTATTGTGAGACCAGCTTTTGGCGCTGTTGTTGCTGGATATCCGACAGTCGAAATGCAGATTGCGAGAGAGAGAGAGAGAGAGAGAGAGAGAGAGAGAGAGAGAGAGAGAGAGAGAGAGAGAGAGAGAGAGAGAGAGTTGCTAAAGTACTGTTGGGTTTCCACCAAAGTACTAGGATAAACAACAGAGAATTGCTCTTTGAACTGTTGTGTTGGCTGGGCGGCAATATACCGCAATATTGTGGGTCTTGTTGCCATCACTAGCGTACAAAATGAACTCCAGCTGGGAGCGAGAAGTTGTATGGGATCCTTTCGCTCTCTCTGTCTCTTCCTCCCTCCTACATTATGACAAGCTTCTTTGCCTCATAAGGATTATATCATTCACCTCACTAGGTATTTTCTTCAGTTCAAATTTGCAGTTTCTCACTTGGACCAGTTTCCAATAATTGCCCTCGTGTCCTTTAATCCATTATATCTGAATGTCAGTCGTAATTTCCCAGTCCTTACTATTCGTTCCTGTTTAATCCTATTTCTCGTATTTACCTATTCCAACTTTTATCATTTGACTCCTTTGTATTTACTTTGTAGGTTTACCATTTCCCTCTTGCTCCTCTTCCTGTTCCATGGTTGTCATATTTTTTCTTTGTCTCTTACGTGAGTATCATTCGCTTTCGTCCCACCTCATACCCTCCTCCCTCCTCCTCCTCCAGCAGGGTACTTGTCCGATCCATGGTCGTGTGTCACGACCACTGACTCGGGTCGCCCCGTCTCTTAATCATGTATAAATGCATCATGTCTTCACTCTGGTGTGTGTATGAACACACACACACACACACACACACACACACACACCAGCCTCAGCTAGGTACCCATTTCTCGACCACCTTTGAGGGGAGGAAGAACACCTGGGTTGGGTGTAGGCCGACTGCTGTGCCCATTTAAATATCCATATTGGCTACACTCTTATCGTCACTATATGCAAGACGCCTTTGACCTGACACTTGCCTATTCCGTCAAGGCCACCTTCATGACAGCATTATGGTTCACCTCAAAAATCATATTGATCACAACCTTACCGTCATTAAACTCCTGGACACCACTTTCCTTTAACTGATTTCTCTGCCTTTGATTCTGTATCTGTAATGTTAGACCAGACTAGGTGTTGAATATATTATTTTGGCAACTGAAAGTATTATCATGGCCATACTAGGACCCAAATGAGAAAAGTTATTTGACACTAGAGTTACCTCTTGTTTAATTATCTTCTCATCCTTGCCTCTCCCTCCTCTCCCGTGTACCCTCCTTTGGCAAGTAAAGATTCCCAGTGTACAGGAAGACAACTTGTAAACATCAGTAATCTCTTCTCGTCTCGCTCCTCATCTCGCTCTTGTTTGCATCTCAAACAAAATCCCATCCATATCACTGTTGTGTTGTTTGGTGGAGATAAATGTTGGGGCTTTTCTTCATGCTCAGTGCTTTTGACTCTCTCATTATCCTCCTGTTTTCGTTTTTCTTCTGCGTCTCTGTCTAGTTTCTTTTGAAAATAGCACGTTTCAAATATTCAACATGGCTTCATTCCAGCAACGACAGTAGAACAGAATATAGAGTAAATATAGATTACAAGACAGTTCAGGTGTAGCTCATTGTAGTGCTTGTGGAGGGTCCTATACACGAGACGAAATTTGGAAACCTTTTTGAACATGACAGAACCTGATATATTGGGCTCGGCAATATGTGAGACTCTCGTATAAGTAATATAAAGGTAAGACAGGAGGATATGTGGAGGCACTGTATGTAGTATCTTCAGGTGTCTACTGAAGTATGAGGATGAACAGCACGAACAGCGTCTTAGTGGCCCCTCTGTCGGACGGACACCAATCTATATGATAATATTGTGATCCTGTGTGTGTCTACCTGTGGAAAGGTTACCTTGCTGGAAAAAATGCCTCAAGACCTCAGCTTGGGCTAGTGGGGTGTGGTGGTGATGACCTGTGCAGCATAGCAGCAGAAACAGCATGACAACCATGGCAGCACCATAAAAGCATCATAGCAACAGTAGCATAATTACTCCACCAACCTGAATCTGGTAGGGACGCAAACTTCAGCATGGCAGATCTCACCGAGAAATGCAGACGAAGCAGATGGTTTGAGATGGCCTTTGTGACGGTAGTGGAAAAGTTACTTTTCCTTGCATATGTCTATGCCCTCCGCTGTGCTAATTGGGTGTAGTGATAACGGCCTCGGCAGCAGCATATACCTTTGCAGCATAGCAGCAGAGTAGGAACACTAACAGTGAAGGAGCATAAGCATAGCACCAGTATACTAGCAGCATAAGCATCGCAGCAGTAGCAGCATTAACAGCTGCAAGAGCACAGTAGCGTCAAAGACAATTGCAGCAACAGCTTGGCAGTAGCAACGCCATAGCAGCAGTGCACCAGCAAACCAGCAGCACAGCACAGCATAGCACAGAACAGCATAGCAATACTTCGCTGCCCTGAATTGCATAGGGTCGCTGGTCTCAGCACCCTCTCTAGCTCAGAAAAGCGAGCGGGGCCAACTTTCCTCACTCAGTATACTGCAATATCCTGTGTCTTGTTGCCTTCACTTGCATACAAGATTTGCTCCAGATAGGAAGGAGAAAATATGAGGGTTTCTTCTTCTTCTTCTTCTTCTTCTTCTTCTTCTTCTTCTTCTTCTTCTTCTTCTTCTAGAAAGAAAATATGAGGGTCCGTTCTTCTTTCTTCGTCTCTCTCATTCGAAGCATAATGACCCATTTGCCTTGCTTGGTAAATAATGACCACGTTGATATCATAGGATTGACAGAAACGTTTCTGAACACAGAAAACAACGATCTAATTAGCGAATGCAACTTGCCAGACTTTAAATTGTAAGAGATCGAGACAGACGAGGAGGCGGAACTGCACTGAAAGTTATCTTCGAACCTGAGCCCCACTGAAGCAAGAACTGCAACACCTGTTGAGCACACGTGTATTCAGAGCAGGAGACTGTCAGCCATACTGTACATCAGTGTCGTATATAGACTCCTCTTTAGTTAGTCAGAAGATATAGCTGTTGCCATGTACCAGAATCTACAAAAAGCAATGAAGGATAGAGATGCGTTCTTTCTGGGGAATTTCAATCTTCCTGAAATCAATTAGCGAATCATCTCTTGTGTAGAAAGCGAATCTTAAAGATTTGTCGACTTTGTCGATGATAAGTTTCTTTACCATATCGTCTTAGAACCCACAAAAGAAGCTAATACTTTTTTCTTTTTTCCCCAGGAATATTTAGCAACTAATACTCCTGTTGGCGAACATCCAGACACATGCGACCATGACATGGTTAGGTTTGACGTATATCGCAAAACCCACTCCGCTAACATTAGTATCATTACCCGTAATTTTCGAATGGCTGATTAAAATGGGCTACGCGACGCATTAGTCTCGCCCTTGTTGGTTCATGGCCAGAGGAATTATGGACGTGTTTTAAGCGACGTTTTATACGCCAACAAGACGCATACGTTCCTACGCACGACAGAAATAGTGCAATCAACTATAGGCCAAAATAACATGTCTCAGATATCGCAACAAAACACTGAAATAAACTTTGTAGACTTAAGAAGTCAGGCAACGACTTGAATCTTCCAACGCGATACAATACAGCTAGAAGTAAATAGCTTCATTAAGCAAACCAAGTGAGGAATGAAAATAGTGTTGGAACAGGTAGCACGCAAGATCCTAAAAGATTTTATAGGTATATCGACAACAAAACGCATTAAGATTGGGATAGGATCCTAATTAAACGAAGCATAAGAACAATCCTGGACAATTCTCTTTTTTTCAGTTGTGTTTACACTAGAAAGCAGCAACTCGGATTGAGAGAGAATGATAAGTAGCTTGCATACAATAACCAGAATTTACCTTCACAGTTTAAGAAGTACTAACGCAGATAAGTTGAAGATCAAGAAAAGTCCAGGTCCTTGTCGTTCCTATCCACGAGTAATTATAAACATAAAATATGAAATTGCCAAAGCGTTTACTTATATTTTCAGTAATTCCCTCCAGGATGGGATAGTACCACAGGACTGGATAATGGCAGACGTTATACATATATTAAAAAATGGGCAGCCATGAAATGCGTAGCAATTACGGTCTTATTGGCCTCATTATCGGAATTATAGCTCTCTGAGCAACGCTGTTTGATCAGCAATATACATAACGGATTCAGAAAGCACAGATATTGCTTCATAAAGCTCGAACATCTTGTCATAAAATATTCAGTACCTGCGACAACACTGAAGCAATAGATATCATATTTCATGATTTATAGACACCAGTGAACGAAGTCCTCCACGACCAGCTGATGCATAAAGTCAGGGTCATGGGTAATACTGGTTGCGTAGGAAACTGGATCAAAGTTTGGTTACATAACAGGAAGTTAAGAGTCATAATGAATGGGGTCACTTGGGGCCTAGTCGTGGGATCTATTCTTTTCATTATTTAAACAAATGACAAATGATATGAATTTGAAGATGACACACAGATCGTCGGTGCCATATTAACTGACGCTAGGTGAAGATTACGTGAGGATGTAGATGATATTGTTAAATGGTCTAGAAAATGGCAAAAGCCAGTTAAGGTAATCAGTGTCAACTGTTGGCAGTAGGAAACCTGAAAAGAAAAAAATTATATAAGACGCCCCATATGTAAGGGATCTAGGGCCCTCTGTCTCCAACTTGTTTAAATTCTCCCACCACTGTATCGAAACAGTTAAGAAAGCAAATAGAATTTATCTATAGAAACTTAATATAACAAAGCAAGGTTGTAGTAATGCCACTTTACCCAAGTCTAGTTAGACCCCACCTTGAACATGCATTGCAGTTCTGGGCCCTCCGGCCAAGTAAGGATATTCTTAAAGTGGAAGCAGTGTAGTGCTGAGCAACTAGATTGATTCCCTCTGTGAATAACAAATCGCATGAGGACAGAATGCGAGATTTGAATTTGTTGTCTGTGACCAAGAGGCGGCTTCGAATGTTTTGGAATACTCTAAGGATTCAACAATGTCGATACTGGAAACTCCTTTACTTTTACACCAGTGCTACCAACGAGAGGGTATAGACTAGAATTTAGAGGTAAGCGGATTAATCTGGATTGCACGAATGATTCTTTACCAGTGACGTATGAAATCAGTTCTCACAGTATTTTGTTCAGTGACAATTTGTTCAGAAGTAGTTTTGGTCATCGTCAGTCACTTTCCGGTATTCATTAATTATTTTGATTAATCCTCAACCTCCTGCCCTCACAGTCACACCATCCTCAACCTCCTGCCCTCATAGTCACACCATCCTCAACTCCTGCCCTCACTAGTCACACCATCCTCAACTCCTGCCCTCACTAGTCACACCATCCTCAACTCCTGCCCTCACTAGTCACACCATCTCACCTCCTGCCTCACTAGTCACAACCATCCTCACCTCCTGCCCTCACAGTCACACCATCCTCAACTCCTGCCCTCACTAGTCACAACCATCCTCACCTCCTGCCCTCACAGTCACACCATCCTCACCTCCTGCCCTCATAGTCACACCATCCTCAACTCCTGCCCTCACTAGTCACACCATCCTCACCTCCTTCCCTCACTAGTCACAACCATCCTCACCTCCTGCCCTCACTAGCCACACCATCCTCACCTCCTTCCCTCACTAGTCACAACCATCCTCACCTCCTGCCCTCATAGTCACACCATCCTCAACTCCTGCCCTCACTATCACACCATCCTCACCTCCTGCCCTCATAGTCACACCATCCTCAACTCCTGCCCTCACTAGCCACACCATCCTCACCTCTGCCTCACTAGTCACACCATCCTCACTCCTGCCCTCACTATCACACCATCCTCACCTCCTGCCCTCACTAGCCACACCATCCTCACCTCCTGCCCTCATAGTCACACCATCCTCAACTCCTGCCCTCACTAGTCACACATCCTCACCTCCTGCCTCACTAGTCACACCATCCTCAACTCCTGCCCTCACTAGTCACACCATCCTCAACTCCTGCCCTCACTAGTCACACATCCTCACCTCCTGCCTCACTAGTCACACCATCCTCAACTCCTGCCCTCACTAGTCACACCATCTCACCTCCTGCCTCACTAGTCACACATCCTCACCTCCTGCCCTCATAGTCACACCATCCTCAACTCCTGCCCTCACTAGTCACACCATCCTCAACTCCTGCCCTCACTAGTCACACCATCCTCACTCCTGCCCTCACTAGTCACAACCATCCTCACCTCCTTCCCTCACTAGTCACAACCATCCTCACCTCTGCCTCACTAGTCACACATCCTCACCTCCTGCCTCACTAGTCACACCATCCTCAACTCCTGCCCTCACTAGTCACACATCCTCACCTCCTGCCCTCACGAGTCACACCATCCTCAACTCCTGCCCTCACTAGTCACAACCATCCTCACCTCCTGCCCTCACAGTCACACCATCCTCAACTCCTGCCCTCACTAGTCACACCATCCTCAACTCCTGCCCTCACTAGTCACAACCATCCTCACCTCCTCCCTCACTAGTCACACCATCTCACCTCCTGCCTCACTAGTCACACCATCCTCCACCTCCTGCCCTCACAGTCACACCATCCTCAACTCCTGCCCTCACTAGTCACACATCCTCACCTCCTGCCCTCATAGTCACACCATCCTCAACTCCTGCCCTCACTAGCCACACCATCCTCACCTCTGCCTCACTAGTCACACCATCCTCACCTCCTTCCCTCACTAGTCACACCATCCTCCACCTCCTGCCCTCATAGTCACACCATCCTCACCTCCTGCCTCACTAGTCACACATCCTCACCTCCTGCCTCACTAGTCACACCATCCTCACTCCTGCCCTCACTAGTCACACCATCCTCACCTCCTTCCCTCACTAGTCACACCATCTCACCTCCTGCCCTCACAGTCACACCATCCTCAACTCCTGCCCTCACTAGCCACACCATCCTCACCTCTGCCTCACTAGTCACACCATCCTCAACTCCTGCCCTCACTAGTCACACCATCCTCAACTCCTGCCCTCACTATCACACCATCCTCACCTCTGCCTCACTAGTCACACATCCTCACCTCCTGCCCTCATAGTCACACCATCCTCAACTCCTGCCCTCACTATCACACCATCCTCACCTCTGCCTCACTAGTCACACCATCCTCACCTCTGCCTCACTAGTCACACCATCTCACCTCCTGCCCTCATAGTCACACCATCCTCCACCTCCTGCCCTCATAGTCACACCATCCTCACCTCCTTCCCTCACTAGTCACAACCATCCTCACCTCCTGCCCTCATAGTCACACCATCCTCAACTCCTGCCCTCACTATCACACCATCCTCACTCCTGCCCTCACTATCACACCATCCTCACCTCCTGCCTCACTAGTCACAACCATCCTCACCTCCTGCCCTCATAGTCACACCATCCTCACCTCCTCCCTCACTAGTCACACCATCTCACCTCCTGCCTCACTAGTCACACCATCCTCAACTCCTGCCCTCACTATCACACCATCCTCACCTCCTGCCCTCACTAGTCACAACCATCCTCACCTCCTGCCCTCATAGTCACACCATCCTCACCTCCTTCCCTCACTAGTCACAACCATCCTCACCTCCTTCCCTCACTAGTCACACCATCTCACCTCCTGCCCTCATAGTCACACCATCCTCACCTCTGCCTCACTAGTCACACCATCCTCAACTCCTGCCCTCACTATCACACCATCCTCACCTCTGCCTCACTAGTCACACCATCCTCAACTCCTGCCCTCACTATCACACCATCCTCACCTCTGCCTCACTAGTCACACCATCTCACCTCCTGCCCTCACTAGTCACAACCATCCTCACCTCCTCCCTCACTAGTCACACCATCCTCACCTCTGCCTCACTAGTCACACCATCTCACCTCCTGCCTCACTAGTCACAACCATCCTCACCTCCTTCCCTCACTAGTCACACCATCCTCAACTCCTGCCCTCACTATCACACCATCCTCACCGCCTGCCCTCACTAGCCACACCATCCTCAACTCCTGCCCTCACTATCACACCATCCTCACCTCCTGCCCTCACTAGCCACACCATCCTCACCTCCTTCCCTCACTAGTCACACCATCTCACCTCCTGCCTCACTAGTCACACCATCCTCAACTCCTGCCCTCACTAGTCACAACCATCCTCACCTCCTCCCTCACTAGTCACACCATCTCACCTCCTGCCCTCATAGTCACACCATCCTCAACTCCTGCCCTCACTATCACACCATCCTCAACTCCCCCCTCACTAGCCCCAACCATCCTCCCTCCTCCCTCATAGTCAACCACTCACCTCCTGCCCTCATAGCCACCCCAAATCCTAAACCCTTTTGCCCTCATAAAAACCCCAAACCCTCACCCCCTTTCCTCACTAGTCCACCATCCTCACCTTGCCCACTAGTCACACCTTTCACCCCTCCCCTCATAGCCCACACATCCTCACCCCCTGCCCTCATTTACAAACCATCCTCACCCCCTTTGCCCTCATAGTCACACCATCCTCACCTCTCCCCTCATGGGCCCCCATCCTCCCTCCGCCCTCATATTTCACACCATCCTCCCCTCCTGCCCTCACTATTTCACACCATCCTCCCCCTCCCCCTCACTAGCCACACCATCCTCACCTCCTGCCCTCACTAGTCACCACCATCCTCACCTCCGGCCTTCAACAAGTCAAAACCCCCCCCCCTTTCTCACCTCCTTCCCCCTCACTAGTCACCCATCCCCCCACTCCTGCCCTCACTAGTCACACCATCCTCACCTCCTGCCCTCACTAGCCACACCATCCTCACCTACCTGCCCTCACTAGTCCACACCATCCTCACCTCCTGCCCTCACTAGTCTCCATCCTCTCCTCCTACCCTCACTAGTCACCCATCCTCACCTCCTGCCCTCACTAGTCACACCATCCTCACCTCCTGCCCTCACTAGTCACACCATCCTCACCTCCTGCCCTCCACTAGCCACACCATCCTCAACTCCTGCCCTCACTAGTCACACCATCCTCACCTCCTGCCCTCACTAGTCACACCATCCTCACCTCCTGCCCTCACTAGTCACACCATCCTCACCTCCTGCCCTCACTAGTCACACCATCCTCACCTCCTGCCCTCACTAGTCACACCATCCTCACCTCCTGCCCTCACTAGTCACACCATCCTCACCTCCTGCCCTCACTAGTCACACCATCCTCACCTCCTGCCCTCACTAGTCACACCATCCTCACCTCCTGCCCTCACTAGTCACACCATCCTCACCTCCTGCCCTCACTAGTCACACCATCCTCACCTCCTGCCCTCACTAGTCACACCATCCTCACCTCCTGCCCTCACTAGTCACACCATCCTCACCTCCTGCCCTCACTAGTCACACCATCCTCACCTCCTGCCCTCACTAGCCACACCATCCTCACCTCCTGCCCTCACTAGTCACACCATCCTCACCTCCTGCCCTCACTAGTCACACCATCCTCACCTCCTGCCCTCACTAGTCACACCATCCTCACCTCCTGCCCTCACTAGTCACACCATCCTCACCTCCTGCCCTCACTAGTCACACCATCCTCACCTCCTGCCCTTCCTCTCACAGGCTGTCTCTGGTGTCACCTCTCCTGCCGCCTCATCACTCTCTTCCTCACTCTGGCAGATGTTGTTTGGACCGTCTTACAAACCTGCGAATATCGTACATTCTCTCTCTCTCTCTCTCTCTCTCTCTCTCTCTCTCTCTCTCTCTCTCTCTCTCTCTCTCTCTCTCTCTCTCTCTCTCAGTCGATCCATCAGTCTACTAATCTATCGGTTTATAGGCCTCTCATCAGTCGTTCTGGTGGGAGCGATCGTGTCTCATCTGTCATCTCTCCAGCAAGAGGCTTCTGTTTATTTTTCCCCAAGTTTCCACTCTCGTCCTTTCTCCTTCCAACAACAGTACGTGAGTGCGTTATTCCTTCATTCACAGATCGAGCAACAACAGACGTGATAGACGTGTACCCAGGATCTACTTAATGTACGTTCTGACTTTACGAGGTTCAGAATATGTTATTGATTCTTCCTTCTGAGGTGCAACTCCAGAGGAATTGACGCTGTTCCTGAAGACAAGATCTGCGTTTGTCTTCAGATGTCTGTACCTCTTGTTGACTCGCTTCGTACCTCGTAGATCATAACGCCATCTTAGTTTGATAAAAGCTTTTTTTGAGCACTTTTGTGTGTGCCTGTTTGGTTGGTAGTGGTTTTGTAGCGCGCGCGCGCGCGCGCGCGCGTGTGTGTGTATATTTCTGTTGAGGGCTCTATTACCACACAAAGGTCCTTATCAAGGCTTTATGAGGGAAGAAGACATGAACAGAATCAGCCACGAGGTAGGTCATGGATGTCTGGAAGTAGGCGTATTATATGATATAAACAACTAGAGTGCAGGGAAGTGTGTAGAATGTTATTGTGCTCCCCTAGGTGAGGGAGGCAGGACTGCCCTGGATGGCTAATGTCTGCAACTTTACTGAAGAGGAAGCTGGAAGATGGTTCCGAGCCTCACTTACACAATCCCATACCCTAACGGTGGTACGTCTATGGTCGGCTGCTCTCTGTCTAGTAACTAACTGACGTGGAGGTTGTGTAATGTCTCCAAGCATAACTTTAACATTCCCATACCTGATGGCAATCCTTCACTGAGCGGCTGCTGGCTACAGCACCCTACCCTGTCTGTGAGTTACATTCTTCGCGTATATATATATATATATATATATATATATATATATATATATATATATATATATATATATATATATATATATATATATGATAGAGTTGATAGAGATGCTCTGTGGAAGGTATTAAGAATATATGGTGTGGGAGGAAAGTTGTTAGAAGCAGTGAAAAGTTTTTATCGAGGATGTAAGGCATGTGTACGTGTAGGAAGAGAGGAAAGTGATTGGTTCTCAGTGAATGTAGGTTTGCGGCAGGGGTGTGTGATGTCTCCATGGTTGTTTAATTTGTTTATGGACGGGGTTGTTAGGGAGGTAAATGCAAGAGTTTTGGAAAGAGGGGCAAGTATGAAGTCTGTTGGGGATGAGAGAGCTTGGGAAGTGAGTCAGTTGTTGTTCGCTGATGATACAGCGCTGGTGGCTGATTCATGTGAGAAACTGCAGAAGCTGGTGACTGAGTTTGGTAAAGTGTGTGGAAGAAGAAAGTTAAGAGTAAATGTGAATAAGAGCAAGGTTATTAGGTACAGTAGGGTTGAGGGTCAATTCAACTGGGAGGTGAGTTTGAATGGAGAAAAACTGGAGGAAGTGAAGTGTTTTAGATATCTGGGAGTGGATCTGGCAGCGGATGGAACCATGGAAGCGGAAGTGGATCATAGGGTGGGGGAGGGGGCGAAAATTCTGGGGGCCTTGAAGAATGTGTGGAAGTCGAGAACATTATCTCGGAAAGCAAAAATGGGTATGTTTGAAGGAATAGTGGTTCCAACAATGTTGTATGGTTGCGAGGCGTGGGCTATGGATAGAGTTGTGCGCAGGAGGATGGATGTGCTGGAAATGAGATGTTTGAGGACAATGTGTGGTGTGAGGTGGTTTGATCGAGTGAGTAACGTAAGGGTAAGAGAGATGTGTGGAAATAAAAAGAGCGTTGTTGAGAGAGCAGAAGAGGGTGTTTTGAAGTGGTTTGGGCACATGGAGAGAATGAGTGAGGAAAGATTGACCAAGAGGATATATGTGTCGGAGGTGGAGGGAACGAGGAGAAGAGGGAGACCAAATTGGAGGTGGAAAGATGGAGTGAAAAAGATTTTGTGTGATCGGGGCCTGAACATGCAGGAGGGTGAAAGGAGGGCAAGGAATAGAGTGAATTGGAGCGATGTGGTATACCGGGGTTGACGTGCTGTCAGTGGATTGAATCAAGGCATGTGAAGCGTCTGGGGTAAACCATGGAAAGCTGTGTAGGTATGTATATTTGCGTGTGTGGACGTATGTATATACATGTGTATGGGGGGGGGGGGTTGGGCCATTTCTTTCGTCTGTTTCCTTGCGCTACCTCGCAAACGCGGGAGACAGCGACAAAGTATAATAAAAAAAAATAAAAAAAATATATATATATATATATGTATATATATATATATATATATATATATATATATATATATATATATATATATATATATATATATATATATATGCAAAACTTCAGTCATTTGTATGACAAAATATAATTCAAATGAAATTTTCCTCTCGAATGAGAAATATATTGTAACACATTATCTTATTATTAATGTTAACATTATCATTAATTTTTACGTATATATTTCTTTCATTACGGATATATTTCATGGCGTTTTATAAAGCTGGTAAATTTTATCTACTTAATGTTCTCTTCCGGGCATCAGAATGCATCAACTCTCGTGGTCTATGCACAGTGGAGAGGCATCTTCTCTCAAAGAGCCGAGTGGCGTTTTAAGAGTAGCCAATAAGTCTAGTAATGCTATTCAAATAAGTCGACAAAGATTGACCAAAAAAATGCTTAATTGTACCCAATTGTCCTATGTCGCCTAAGGTCTGCCCTAAGGGCGGCACCAAGCTCTGGGGCGGCAGTCAGATATGGTGTAAGGAGGACCATAAGGTATTCTGTGGCTGAAGAGAGAAGTTGTAGTGCTAACTGGTGGTCAAGGACCATCAGTACGTCTCTCATGAGTGGTAATGGTGGGAGGACGAACATGACATCTAGGCTTGCCTGCTACCGTGTCTTCCAGCCACACACGATGCAAGACCATACCCTCCAACAGTGGTGGTAGCTCCTGGTGGCCAGTGTGTGGCAGGAGGCAGTGGAGAACAATAGTGGCCACTGGGGCTAGTTAGTGGTGGTGAGTGGCAGGTAGTGGTGGTAAGTGGCAGGTAGTGATGGCTTATGGGGGCTGTAATATTGTATGTTCGTGCATCGTGACGTTCAGTGGTAGTATTGTAGCGTAGGGTGGAGGAACAATATAGAAGAGCGGGGAGGGTAGGGTGGAGGAGCAATGTAGTGGAGGGGGGGTGTTACTAAAGTGGATGAGCAATATCGTGTAGCGGGGAGAGTAGGGTGGAGGAGCAATGTAGTGAAGGGGGTACTAAGGTGGATGAGCAATATCGTGTAGCGGGGAGAGTAGGGTGGAGGAGCAATGTAGTGAAGGGGGGGTGTTACTAAAGTGGATGAGCAATATCGTGTAGCGGGGAGAGTAGGGTGGAGGAGCAATGTAGTGAAGGGGGTACTAAGGTGGATGAGCAATATCGTGGAGCGGGGAGAGTAGGGTGGAGGAGCAATATAGCATTATGGGTTATGGTAATTATGGTAGGTGAAGTATTCAGTCCTGGATGACCCGTAATACGGTCGTTTGTGGTCTACCATGATAGTTAACTAGACCCACGTCACTATTCTGTTGACCTCACACAACCACTGGGGCACCAGGTGTCCGTGCTAACGACTGAGCCCCTCGTTGTGTAGTTAATCCAGCCAGATTATTCTCAACATACATACAGCCAAAACTCCTTTACAGATTACACGGGTAAAGCCATGTAATCTGAATTATAACTATATCACAAATATGGCTGACATGAAACTGATTCACGTGGTCGTCACAACCGTTACAACAGTTGTGGTGGCAGCAGCAGACTGGTGTGGGCAGGGCAGCGTCCTAGCCCTCACCTGCAGGTGACTGGTGTGGGCAGGGCAGCGTCCCAGTCCTCACCTGCAGGTGACTGGTGTGGGCAGGGCAGCGTCCCAAGCCTCACCTGCAGATGACTGGTGTGGGCAGGGCAGCGTCCCAGTCCTCACCTGCAGGTGACTGGTGTGGGCAGGGCAGCGTCCCAAGCCTCACCTGCAGGTGACTGGTGTGGGCAGTGCAGCGTCCCAGCCCTCACCTGCAGGTGACTGGTGTGGGCAGGGCAGCGTCCCAAGCCTCACCTGCAGGTGACTGGTGTGGGCAGGGCAGCGTCCCAAGCCTCACCTGCAGGTGACTGGTGTGGGCAGGGCGTGGGCGTCCCAAGCCTCACCTGCAGGTGACTGGTGTGGGCAGGGCGTGGGCGTCCCAAGCCTCACCTGCAGGTGACTGGTGTGGGCAGGGCGTGGGCGTCCCAAGCCTCACCTGCAGGTGACTGGTGTGGGCAGGGCGTGGGCGTCCCAAGCCTCACCTGCAGGTGACTGGTGTGGGCAGGGAGTGGGCGTCCCAAGCCTCACCTAGTGCCAGAGGTACACCAGGTCTCCTCCAAATCATTTGTTGATTGCCATCCATCAGGCAGAGAGCGTGTTGCTCATCATGTTCGTTATCGTCCCAGTTAACTTGTATTAGTCAGGTCGTAACACATGATTCAGGCGAACATTGTCAAGCATGAAGCAGTCATCACACACATCTGACTCAGGCACAGTAGACCGGGATAAGAGCATCATTATCTTCAGATATATAACACGTCTCGCACGGGACGTGAAAATAAATACATTACCAGTCTGTAAAGAATCAAATGTCCTTTTTCAACCTTGAAATTATAAAGAGGAAGTTGTCATTATGTTTAAAACAAGCCAGACAATGTTTATCTCGTATGTGGTAAATGGTAGACGGAGGCCATTAGAGGCAGGCAGACCACAGGTGCTGTGTTCAGTATCTGTTCTCTGTGTTATGGACGTTTTATTTTGCTGAACGATATCCCCACGTCCATGAGAAGCCTACTGGCCCTTTTTGTCTTACAATCATTGCGTCATC
Source organism: Panulirus ornatus (assembly GCF_036320965.1). Taxonomy (NCBI): domain Eukaryota; kingdom Metazoa; phylum Arthropoda; class Malacostraca; order Decapoda; family Palinuridae; genus Panulirus; species Panulirus ornatus. The sequence continues at coordinate 51,324,855 of NC_092242.1, forward strand.
CTTCCTCTGGATATATTTTTGAAGTCACCAATTTTCTCTCCCATGTGATGACACTTTTCATGTTCTTTGATGTGTTTTCTCACATTCTTCACCTTGTCCGTCAGCTGACACTTGTCTCTGATCCTGTGTTTCGATAATTCCTATGAATACATTTAGCCTTATGGCCTTTGTTGACTTGTTCCTTGCACCTTACCCAAATCTGCTTCCTTTGGATCTAGTTTATGACCTACGGGTCGTGGTGCTTGCCTCTGAGTCCATATCTGGTTCAAAAATCGAATATGAAAACTTTCTGTTTGACTGTGTGTGTTCGAGGACAGGTTTGACCTAGCCTGGACTGACTGACTGGCTGGTCTGAGTGTCCTGGTCTTGGCTTATGACCTGATATTTCCCTGGCGTTACAATGCTGAAGGTCTGAAGTTGTTCCCTCTGGTCTTCTAAGGACATTAGTTGATTGTCTTATTGGCTTAAAACCAATTCTTCAATTTATAACTTTAGTGACCCTGGCATTACGCCTCACACGCGTTTAGAATGTTCCAGTCTTCACATCTTCACTTCTGGTTAACTGCTCAACTATCAAGTGAAACATTACATCTGAGATGTTGTTATGAATAACTGTTGGTTGTTTTCTTGGCCCACAACAGATTCACTGTTGACAGAAACATTCTCTGAAGCTACCATATAATACAGTCTTCATTAATTAAGTCTTGACTCCTCACAGAATGCACATTTTTAGGTGTTTTACCTAAGTATTTTTCCAATATTTCAATTCACTGAGTTTGGCAACATTCTTCACATACAGCTTGTATTGTCTAACCTCCACATCTTCACTGCTATTTTCACTACTTAGTCTCCACAGTGAACACTTCTATTTGATAGACGCTCCACTTAAGGACCCTTCTATACACGACTCTCTCCCCTTACTGGTACAAACAGGACAACAGAGCTGCAGTTCCTCTGAATATTGGCTAAAGGTGATGCTACTGTGTGTGTGTGTGTGTGTGTGTGTGTGTGTGTGTGTGTGTGTGTGTGTGTGTGTGTGTATTAGTACTGATACTAAAGAAAATCGGCATTAGAATTATTTGTTCAAACAGAATGACAACATTTCAGTTCAATCTCTCTCTCTCTCTCTCTCTCTCTCTCTCTCTCTCTCTCTCTCTCTCTCTCTGATAGACCAAATGTTTATTTTTTCAGAATTACGAAATCGAGCTTTATAAATGAATTCAGTCGTTTTGTTGTGGGGAAAAAAGGTCTTTGTAACACCGCTTATCAATTTATCGCTTTTTTATATATTAGAATTCTATGTCATTTTTCTTTCGTTTATTTTCAGAGGTAGTCGACGTCTGTGTTGTGGAAATCATGAGAGAAATGTTCACAGTTTGTGTTCATCATTCATGAGGATCCTTGTATCAAGTGTTGGCTCAGATTTATGTATATTTTGGTTCCCGTAACTTAACGTTGGCAGTTGTTTGGTTGTGTGTGACGACCACTTGTGGTGGACGACCATCTGACTCAGGTTCCTCCAACATGACGATAAGCACGACACTGACGACCACTTGTGGTGGACGACCATCTGACTCAGGTTACTCCAACATGACGATAAGGACGACACTGACGACCACTTGTGGTGGACGACCATCTGACTCAGGTTCCTCCAACATGACGATAAGGACGACACTGTAGGTACCTTCTGGTTCCTCTGGTCCACTGGACATCCCTAGCTGTTCTTCTCTCACATCCATCATTCTCACTGGGATCTCGGCGTCAGCCTTGGACGGGCTCGTGAGAGATTTGGAAAGCAACAGAAACGATTACAGAAGTAACGGTCAAAGAAAACGGCTGAGGGAACTGTCACCATCAAAAGTAATTTCACGAACTCTTGTACAAGAGAGAGAGAGACAGCTGTCCCCAAACTGTTTCCTCTTGATCAAGTGCCTGTCATGTGTACACTTGATCCTCCACTCACATGGTCAGTACTTTCTGCTGCATCTTCTACTTCTCGTGTAATGCTCGTCTGGACGTATACCACCTGCCTGACTAACAGGTCATCTTCTAGTCTTAATCCATATCGAGGTATATTGTGTTTGTGAAATAGATTTTTGACAAAAGCTTGAATCTATTGATGGCCTTGACTCGTCATACAGTCCCAGCAGGTTGTACCGAACAATGGTATCCTAAGGAGACGTTTGGTCCCGCGATGAGGGTAAGGCAACGGTGTTATCTTGTCAAACGTTTACTGGTGGTGTAGAGTAATGATGTCTGTTGGAGGCTATCACCAGGGAAGGGTGATACCACTATCAGCAGAGGGTGTGATGTAGTGCTGTAGGCTCGGGGCTGTTGCCACTGTCAGCAGAGGGTGTGATGTAGTGCTGTAGGCCCGGGGCTGTTGCCACTGTCAGCAGAGGGTGTGATGTAGTGTTGTTGGCCCGGGGCTGTTGCCACTGTCAGCAGAAGGATGGTGTAGTGTTGTAGGCCCGGGGCTGCTGCCGCTCTTAGCGATGGTCGCGGTGTAATTATCGTCCGTGTGACACATGCGGCCTAACTGATGTTCACTTAGTAACTAACGTGCGGACTAACACGCAAGCTGGTGTTGATGTGACGTGCCAGTCGTTATTATGGCTACATGACACGCTCTCTCTCTCTCTCTCTCTCTCTCTCTCTCTCTCTCTCTCTCTCTCTCTCTCTCTCTCTCTCTCTCTCTCTCTCTCTCTCATGAATACATCCAGCAGTAATGTTTCTGACACATGAAACATCGCAAGAGGAATCCGAAAGTTTCCCTTTGAACCGGACATGTGCAAACATTTTCTCGTTTTTCATGGAGGCTCCCGGTGTGTGGAGACGGTGGAAGGCAGGCAGTAAACACCGAGGCTAAACTTGACGAGTGAGGGAGGGACCAGTGTGGGGTGTGTCCAGCTCATGGCAGGAATCACAACACTTCATGTGGAAGCTGCGCGAGGGTTGAAGCTCAGAGGTTGAAGGAGAATCTTCAGGACGTGAGAGATGGAAGAGTCTCTTACGAGTGTAATGTGCTGTGATGGAAGAGTCTCTCCAGATGTGTAAGAGAGCGAGGACTGCTGTATATATGTGGCAAAATGGTAAAGTCTCGACGAAAGATGAAGGAATTCCCAGTGAGTGTGAGGTGGCAAGATGAAAGACTCTCCACAGGTGCAGGAGGGGAAGAGGAGAGAATGTAAGACGACAAGCTGGAGGAGTCTGTGCGAAGTGTATGAGGGAAAGATGAAGCAATATTATCCAGTGAGTGTGAGCGAGCAAGATGGAAATCTCTCTACAGATGGTAAGATGGGAGAAGACAGATCCTGCTGTGTACAGACGGTAGGAGAGATGGTCAGGGGTCATGACTGGTCAGTGTGAGGTCAGGGGTCATGACTGATCAATGTGAGGTCAGGGGTCATGACTGATCAATGTGAGGTCAGTGGTCAGGACTGATCAATGTGAAGAGCGTTTGTAATTTAGGGTAGCGGTCAGTGTGTGTGTGTGTGAGAGAGAGAGAGAGAGAGAGAGAGAGAGAGAGAGAGAGAGAGAGAGAGAGAGAGAGAGAGAGAGAGAGAAGGGGGGGATGGAAAAAAGAAGAGATGATGTCAGGAAGGAAGCACAGGATTATATAAACAATATGGCTATAGAAGGAGGAAGTTAGTATAAAGAATAAGGAGAAGAAGACAAACCAGACAGACGCCAGCTGCTCAGAGGCAAAGAAAAGAAAATCCATAAACGTTGATGAAAGAGCCCAGCCATGTGGGAGGCTCCTGAGTACTGGCTGATGATGGTGGTGATGATGGTGGTGCTGGAGATGATGGTGGTAGTGGTGGTGGTAGTGTTGGAGTTGATGGTGGTAGTCTTGGAGGTAGTGGGGATGGTGGTGGTGGTGGAGATGATGGTGGTGGTGGTAGTGTTGGAGATAGTGGTGGTGATGGTGTTGGAGATGGTGGTAGTGGTGGTGGTGGTGATTGTTGTAGTAGGTGCTGGTAGCTACTGCAGAGACCGTATCGCTGAAGATTATTGTTGTGCTGTGTAGTTGTGGTTCAGAGGATGTCGTTGATGGCGCAGGTAGGGAAGGTGGTCGCCATCATCGAGGTGATGTGGTGGTGAGGGTTGTGGTGCTGGTGTTGGCTGTGGTCGGGGAAGAGTGGGTAATGTTGGAGATACTGCTGGTGGTTGATATAGTTGAAGCAATGCTGGTGATGGTGTAAACTCGGGTATTGCTGGGGATAGTGTTGGTGGTGGACACAGTTGAAGCGATATAATCCATCACGTTGGTTCACTTGATACACGACGTAGACCAGTGCTTCCCAACCCATCAGCACCAGTGACCTGCCTCTCCTCCACTCTGCTCTGTCTCTCACCACTCAAAAATCTCAGCCTAACGTGATAGAATTAGTTTAAACCACTTAATATAGAAAGATGGGAGTGATTTACATTGGCCAGTATAAAATAACTTGAATGATATATATATATATTTTTTTTTTCTTTTAAACTATTCGCCATTTCCCGCGTTAGCGAGGTAGCGTTAAGAACAGAGGACTGGGCCTTTTTTGGAATATCCTCACCTGGCCCCACTCTGTTCCTTCTTTTGGAAAATTAAAAAAAAACGAGAGGGGAGGATTTCCAGCCCCCCGCTCCCTCCCCTTTTAGTCGCCTTCTACCCTTCTACGACACGCAGGGAATACGTGGGAAGTATTCTTAATCCCCTATCCCCAGGGATGATATATATATATATATATATATATATATATATATATATATATATATATATATATATATATATATATATATCTTATTATTTATTTATTACTTTGTTGCTGTCTCCCGCGTTAGCGTGGTAGCGCAAGGAAACAGACGAAAGAATGGCACAACCCACCCACATACACGTGTATATACATACACGCCCACACACGCACATATGCATAATATACATTTCAACCTATGCATACATATACATATATACACATGTACATATTCATACTTGCTACCTTCATCCATTCTTGTCGCCAACCCCCTCTCCCCCGCGCGCGTGCGAGGTAGCGCCAGGAAAGACAACAAAGGCCACATTCGTTCACACTCAGACTCTAGCTGTCATGTATAATGCACCGAAACCACAGCTCCCTTTCCACATTCAGGCCCCACAAAACTTTCCATGGTTTACCCCAGACGCTTCACATGCCCTGGTTCAATCCATTGACAGCACGTCAACCCCGGTATACCACATCGTTCCAATTCACTCTATTCCTTGCACGCCTTTCACCCTCTTGTACGTTCAGGCCCCGATCGCTCAAAATCTTTTTCACTCCATCCTTCCACCTCCAATTTGGTCTCTCACTTGTCGTTCCCTTCACCACTGGAGGAAGTGAAGTGTTTTAGATTTCTGGGAGTGGATTTGGCAGCGGACGGAACCATAGAAGCGGAAGTAAGTCACAGGTTGTGGGAGGGGGCGAAAGTTCTTGGAGCGTTGAAGAATGTGTAGAAGGCGAGAACATTGTCTCGGAAAGCAAAAATAGGTATGTTTGAAGGAATAGTGGTTCCACCAATGTTATATGGATGTGAGGCGTGGGCTATAGATGGGGTTGTGCGGAGGATGGATGTGTTGGAAATGAGATGTTTAAGGACAATATGTACTGTGAGGTTGTCTGATCGAGTAAGTAATGAAAGGGTAAGAGAGATGTGTGGTAATAGAAAGAGTGTGGTTGAGAGAGCACAAGAGGATGTATTGAAATGGTTTGGTCACATGGAGAGAATGAGTGAAGAAAGATTGACAAAGAGGATATATGTGCTAGAGGTGGAGGGAACGAGGAGAAGTGGGAGACCAAATTGGAGGTGAAAGGATAGAGTGAAAAAGATTTTGAACGATCGAGGCCTGAACATGCAGGAGGGTGAAAGGCGTGCAAGGAAGAGTGAATTGGAACGATGTGGTATACCGGGATGGACGTGCTGTCAGTGCATTGAACCAGGGCATCTGAAGCGTCTGGGGTAAACCATGGAAAGTTCTGTGGGGCCTGGATGTAGAAAGGGAGCTGTGGTTTCGGTGCATTATACATGACAGCTAGAGACTGAGTGTGAACGAATGTGGCCTTTGTTGTCTTTTCCTAGCGCTACCTCGCGCGCGTGCGGGGGAGGGGGGTGTCATTTCGTGTGGCGAGGTGGCGACGGAAATTAATAAAGGCAGCAAGTATGAATTATGTATATATGTATATGTCTGTGTATATATATATGTATGTATAAGTTGAAATGTGCGTGTGTGGACGTGTATGTATATACATGTGTATGTGGGTGGATTGGGCCATTCTTTCGCCCGTTTCCTTGCGCTACCATGCTAACGCGGGAGACGGCGACAAAGTATAATAAATATATATGTATATATATATATATATATATATATATATATATATATATATATATATATATATATATATATATATATATATATATATATCACAATCCTTCAGTATTACTTACTTTTAGAAATGTTGAGACTTAAGCTAAGAACCATCAGGATGGTTCTCATGTCCCACTAATGGTTCTCATGTAATGGCACACGTACATACATACCACTAGTTACGAACCATTGATCCGGGCAACGTTGGTTCATGTTTCAATATCCCTCGACGGTGAGGGCTCAAGACAGTGCTAATCCTGTGATAACTATCATGTTTCTTGCCACAGCTTTGTACGATATTCTCACTCTCCGTCATGGGAACTAATGTCCTGACGACACGCACCTTACACTTGTTTTTGTCACATACCAAACTTGCTACGTTGTAAAGCAACACTTATGATAGGGTTGTGGAAACACGTCGGATTCCCGGAGAACAGAGAGGCCACCTTTACATTCTAATGGCACGAAAGACGATACAGGTCTTGTTGTAAATTCAGTCCATTCATAGACTAATGATTTAAAGTACAGCTTTTGAAGTTATGAAAGGTAAAAAACAAAAAACAGGGAAAACAAAACTAATTTTTCGCCCTACTCAGACAAACTCTCAAGCAACACGAAAACTAAAATTCGAAGGATTTTTGTAATGACCTTATGAGATTTATCTTTTTATAAGACTTTTTATCCGGGTAATACCTTAGTGGATCGTGGGTCGCAGAAGGTAACTTACTTAGGCGGGAGCAGTGGGCTGGAAATCCTCTTCTCCTGCTCTCCTGATTTTGCTTTGCCAAAAAGAAGGAACAGAGAAGGGGGCCAAGTGAGGATGCTCCCTCTAAGGCTCAGTCCTTTGTTCTTAACGCTACCTCGCTTACGCGGGAAATGGCGAATATGTATGAAGATGTGTCAAGAAGACTTTTTACAAGTCTTCTTCTTGGATGAATTAGATTGTCCTAACCAGAATACACCCAAAATGGTCGACGTATTATTTAAGTTATGAGACCATTCAGTCATGTGAAGACCTACAGCGTTTCTTGCACATTTTCCGAAGTGAAGTTCTTACCCAAGTTCGGGAAAATCTTCACATATCCCTAATGATAAATGTGCGGGATGTGAGTGAGGTCAGCGGGTCACACACTGTACATGCGTCAGAGGAACATAGCGAGTGTATTGGTAGGTCTCGTGGAACTTGCAGGTACACAACGTTCATGTGTTCCATTGTTACTGAAATCCAAAAGAAGTGAATAAATCGTTTTCATACAGGAACCTCGAGCAAGCGTAAGTTGTTAAAATTATTGACAGCATTTGATAAATGTGGTCTGTATCTCGCTGGATTTCACACATAAAGGCATAGGGATTGTGGCCAGATTCTGTCGCTCACTGCGGGATTAAGCATCGAAGCAGATCTTAGATATATGAAGTGGTTTTCAGCACTCTCTTAGAGGAGCTTGTGGCACTTGTAGTTAATGCCTAAAATGATATCAATAATTAAGAAGTTCATGGTATTGCACTATCAGAAAAATATCACATTCTGCTGTCGTACAACTTCTTGAATATTTGTTTGTTGTTTACGTGAACCATGTCCTCAGTCATTCCATTGACCCACCAGTCTTATACTGTAAAAGTATTTCTTTACATCTTTTTTAATATTTTTTTTTCGCTTAATTTCATGTTACGGGTTATGGTTGTTCTGTCCCTACATCTCTCGATGAAATGTTCACTGTCCATGTTATCGATCCATTTGGAAAACTTAAAGGTTGTGATCAGTTCACTCCTCACTTTTCTAGTTTCCACGTTGGGCAAATCTAGATGGTTTAACCTTCCCTGTAACTCGGCTGTCATAATTCAAGTACCATCTTTGTTGCCTCCTGTGCACCTTCTCTATTAGCTCTTGGTGCTTCTTAGGAACGGCGACCAAACCAGAGAAGTTTATTTTTGTTTTGGCCTTCTGTTGAATATGAACATTATCTTAAATATTCCCTTATCAATATTACTGAGATTTATTCTAATATCTGCCATCAGAAGTTTATTCTAGTTTTGGCCATCTGTTGAATATGAACATCATCTTAAATATTCCCTTATCAGTATTAATGAAATCTATTTTGATATCTGTCAGCCGGCAATTTGTCTCTTATTATTCTCCTGATGTGGGACTCTGGTGACTAGTTAGGGATAATGTCGACTCCCAAGTTCCTTCTCGCACACAGAATCCTGAAGCTTGTTTCCTGCCAGATAATAATCACATTGAGCCCTTCGTCAACCATGTGTCGGTCCCCATGTAAATATGTGCAATTTTATTCGCTTTACAACATCTGCCAACATATGCAGGTAGAAGTACAATCCGCCAGGTGAGTCATTCTTGTAGATCAGGAAGAGTAGCGGTCCCAAAAACAGAACCCTGGGGCACTCCACTGGTGATCTCCACCCTTAGGGGAAGGCTCCTCTAACATTTGGCCTATGTTGTCTTCTGCTTAGATAATCTTTTCTCAACCGTAGGGTATAGTGTGTGTGTGTGTGTGTGTGTGTGTGTGTGTGTGCATTAGAGATAGAGAGCGTGTCTTGTAGCCATAATAAGAACTGGCACGTCACATCAACTCCAGCTTGCGTGTTAGTCCACACGTTAGTTACTAAGTGAACACCAGTCAGGTCGCATGTGTCACGGAGAACAACAACACTGCTGGACGATGTTTACACCGTGTCCTGTGCTGACAGTGGCAGCAGCCCTGGCCTACGACACTGCTCATATCTACATACACAACCACTCCTACACCCGCGCCTCTCCTTGCCTCCTCCACGCCCTCCTACTTTACCCATGCTCCCCCACACCACCTCTCCAGCCGCTGACCTCCGCCTGGGGAGAGACTCCCTGGCTCCACCATGCACCAGGACGTTGGTGATGTCTGTAAGTTAATTTTCCTGAGATGCCCCGCCTGATTCCTCCTTCCTAGAGGGCCTTCCCTTCCACGGTTACCTTACGAAAAGATTTTGTTAAGAGGTAGGCAGGGCAAGTGCGTAGTCCTCACCGCATGTCTTGATTAATCGTGTTTGTCGCTGCCGCTACGCTCATTAAGTAGTCGTCTGTCCTTGGCTCGTCTGGGACTGGCGTACATCAAGTTTTCATGCGTATCATAATTTTTCTGGAACTACATGGAATGGCCTCTCCTCCTTATGACAGAGTTCGTCACCATAGATTTGCATGTTTGCAGCAAATATCATGGTATCCTGGCAGACTTAATAACTCTCTCTCTCAAAGGAGAGAGAGAGAGAGAGAGAGAGAGAGAGAGAGAGAGAGAGAGAGAGAGAGAGAGAGAGAGAGAGAGAGAAATCAATAAAAGTAAGAAAAAAGAGAGGAAAGAAAGGTTTGGAAATAGTATGTCTTCAGACACTTCGGCAAAATTGTTACAGGAACATGAGGGAAGAACTGCGAGACACGACTGTCGATAATTGTGACTGTTGTTCCCACACGGTAATGTAGAAGTGTTGCCGGGGATTGTAGGTTCTGCTGATACTGAGATGATGAATATCATGGTGCCTCTGGACTGGTAATACTTACACCAAAAGTATAATTATCATGATTCATTACCTTACTTTGGCACTACTTAGACCAAAGGTATAATCATCACGGTTCTTTCCTTACCTTACGTTGGCACGAAATGGGCCAAAAGTATGATTTTCTTAATACTTTCCTTGCCTAGACTAAGAGTCTAAGCTCTTACCTACTTACGATGGCACCACTTAGATCAAAAGTATAATTCTAGAGGTTCTTTCCTTACCTGACGTTAGTGTTTTTATGAATTACTTTTTTTTCTTTTGTATCCCATATATCCGTTTAGAATAAATACATTGTGTAAACTTTTCTCAAGGTATATGGCGTGTGGGAGGACGACTTTATTTACCTCGTATGTAATTATCGTGGGACACAGTTTGGTTATGTATGGGTATGACAACAGCAGGGACGGCCAAGGGGTTTTGTTGTTTTCGCTGGAAGACAGAGGGAGCCTCGGCGTCGCCTGTAGATGTCAGTGCTCCCTCGACCATAACCATTGCCTGGGTTGGCAGTGTATCTTGGTCCAGACTAAACTGGCCCGAGTTCTATCAGCCCTGAAACCACATCTGTGGTAGCATTTAGCGATCCAATTTCAGTTCACTTAAGATTATATGTCGCAAGAAGGAGGCCACGTCTTTCAGGCTCTGGCTAAAGCTAAGAGATGTTGACTAGGAGGCTGTACATTTAGCCCAGGTCCTGGTCAGGTCAGTTTACTCCGTCTTATGGCGAGCTCAGCACCACCAGGAGGCAGGGAACGGGAGGACAGTGTTCATACACTGGTCTTGACGGGCTTGGTGGCAACCTGCCTCCCTGGAACCTTGCCTCTCCGTAGCAAATTCTTGCTACTCTCTTGCAGAGCGCTTGACACCATGGCATGAGCTAAGGACAAGCTACATACAAGTTATGAAAAAGATTCATAAATGTAAGATGATGTTGAGAAAGAAATGTCAGATAGTATGAAAACAAGAATAGGGTTGATAGGGATATATAGAGGGACTGTCCCCAGATGAATTTGGAAAAGTCAAACAAAATATCTTGTTACACTAGAGGATGTTAGGGTAATTTGCATTGCAGTTACTTGGATGTAAGTGTAATGATGATTACAGTTGATGTGCTATTGCCAATTGAAATCCCTGTCTATAAATTACTATGTACTTACCATAACGGTTTCCAAGTGCACCGAGCACTCCACTGTAAGCTGATGAAGTACACTAACCTCGCTCTAGTAGAATATACATGTTTTGACCTTGTGTTGGTCTGAGATTCAACCAAACGTTATCTTTGCAGAGAGGTTAGCGATAGACAGTTCTCAAATATGTCCTTCTTAGTGACTACATCATCTTATCGTATTATTAAAGACATGGGGACCTTCACTCAGTGAAACAAGACATACAACCAAATTTCTCTGGCTAACAGAAGTCGCACCACTCTTTGCTGATGTCATTTCCATAGTTTTTTGTAATCTTTCTCTGACATTTCCTTCCTTGCATTGTCTCTGAAACGGTGTATTAGGGACATCATCATCATTTCTGCGTCTGTTTGTCTGTCTGTTGTCTGTGGATGCATTGTGTTGTCACCCCTTCGTCTGTTCATCTGTCTGTCTTTCTGTCTGTCTGCCTGTGGATATATCATATTGTTTCCTCTGCGTCCAGTCCGTCCGTGGACCCACAATGTCGTCTTCCCCGGCCCAATTTGCTATTTTTTTCTCTCTGATTCACCTACACATGTGTTGCTGAATCCACTCCACACACTCACAGTCTCTCCATCTTGCATGTATCACTTTACAACACGTAGCAAACACAACTCCTTCCTGGCTAATTTCATACACAATGAACCGACTTTGTGATTCATCGCCACCAGGTCGGAAGGACGCGACCGGTCGAGGAGGGCTCGACCGTTCACTAGGGCCCTCTTGACCGTCATCAAGTGACTGGAATCCACCGTATGTCTTCAGACACTCTTCCTCGATCTACCTCTCTCTATTCTCTACTCTCTCTCTCTCTCTCTCTCTCTCTCTCTCTCTCTCTCTCTCTCTCTCTCTCTCTCTCTCTCTCTCTCTCTCTCTCTCTCTACTTATTTTTGCAGTCTGAAAACCAACCTCCCCCCCACCTCCTGTAGAACACCTACTGTCTCCTTCTTTCACTGATCTTTCTCACACCCACCTGTCTACGGTTGCTCATCCCGTACACTATCAAATCTTCAGCTTCATTTGCCAACATGATTTCCGCTCCAGGGAGGATGTTTGTTTAATGCGCAACAAAAACCAGTGGCGTAAAGTTACGAACCAGCCTGTAACTGTAAGTGAAGCAACTGCACTGAAGTAAGATTTTGGGATCTCTGTTTTGAAAAGTTTTTTCTTTTCTTTTCATTCAATATGACGAAAAAAATTTATGCTGTTACTACACTACATTTTATCGATAGCGTTCGTTAACATCCCCAAACATTGTAGAAACTTCCTTGTGCGAAACAACCAATCAGAGGACACACGACGCGCAGGAATGTACGTTAGCCAGTCATGTGCGGTTTGCTTTCTCTTACTGTCTGCCGCGAGGTCTGTGTATATACCTGCGCTCCCGTCGCTTATTTTCGTCGCCCAAACTTGTACAGGCGCCATGGCTGACGTGATGGCATCAGCTTCTAAGGACGCTGGTCGTCATCTGTGGCTTTACTTAGAGAGGCTAGTCAAGTGCAAGTCCCTAGCTTGGCTGGAAGATACTCGAGATCGGGTGCTTCTCAAGATAGAAAAGAAGTTTTCAGTACAATATAGTTGTTGAATTTATATATTTTTCTATCTTACTTGAAGAATATAGCTAGAACATAGCTTGCCTTTGTTGTATATTAACGTTTATCATTATCGATGTTATGTTGGGATGCTCCTTTTTTACCTTTACCATGATAGACTTTTACTGTAAGCTTTAGTGAGCGTAACTAAAATAAAATGACACCTTGTACACCTCTGATGAAGACACCTCTTTGCCTCGCCTCGTGGATGCTGTGTCTTCCAACATGGAATCCACCGAACTCAAAATGCCTCGGCCCTCAATGGCTTTGCTTCTTTGTTCAGTATATCCCCACCCCACACCAGTTTTATTCCTCTAGATATGTACAACTCTCAGACCATTTTAGTTCCTACTAGGAGGAGCTGTTCTCTTCATGTCTGTTGCCTGATATCGTTATTGCGGTGGATTTCAATGTACAATGTAAGGCTTGGGCTCAGCCCTACCCAAGACGAGCTGGTGGAGGCGAGGTTCCTCTCCTTTTCCTCACTTTGAAGATGTGGAACACATTATTAAACACCCATCACAAGTTCTCGACACACACACACAACTTGCTCACCTCTGAATCCTTCCACCATGAATACATTATTTCTATCCCTCTCCGTTCCTCCAACCACAGTCTTACCTCTGTCACTTCCATGTGGGCGAGTCCACTTCCCACCACCCTTCCCTCGAAATGCTGCCTTTCTCGCTCTTGGGAGACCTCGGCTCATCCCTGCACAGTTTCTTTGCTGACTTTCGCTGGCTGGGATGCTTCCAGCTGTGCTGACCTTATAACGGAGGTTATCATGGCTGGGATGCAGGCCTTCCTTCCTCCCTTCTTTTACCAAATCATTTTTTTCCCCTGTCATGGTTTGGTCGCTGCTACACTGATGTCTGGAGCATCAGGGACATGACGTATCAGAGCAGGAACCCTCCGCTCTCCATGACTACCACTCCGCTGTCGCGTCTGTTCGGAATCGCTGCAAAGGTGTCTTCCTGTAGCACACGCTATGTGGTGGAAATAATTTTCGGTGGTATTTTTTCTCGTGCTCGTTAATATCATATTTGTTAAGCTGCATTCAAGCATTCGCTCATGTTGTCATTCAAAACATAGAAATGTATGCATATCATTTGGTTCCCATTATGATTTGAATATAGGAAAATATATTCATTTACACTTATACCTCGGGCCACACTGGCTGGCAAGTCGTGGGGTTGTGCATCTGTGCCATAGGACATCAGACACAGACATACGTCTGTACACACAGGCAGGGTAGTCACTCATGCCGGCAGACGCAACACCAGAGGAAGATGATGACCATCGGGGAAAAACTCTTTTCTTTTTTGAAGAAGACTCTGCAATACATAGGACAGGCGGAGTTTGTAGGATAGCATGACTTTATGCCTAACGTAATATTATGCCTGACATTGTAATCAGCCATTGTAGCAGTAGAGGAAATGGTGTATGGTGAATGTATTACAATGTTCTGGCAACTTTATCACGTGTATGTTGTGATTACATTACAACGTTCTGGTTATGCTGTCACGCGCTGCTCTGAGGAGATATAGTAAAATGAGTAGTACTTATTTACGTGAATTATCTTGATGTCATGATTATATTTTTTTCGTCTCGTATTATAGCCATGGAGAGAAGGAGAGTGTAGGGAGGATCACAGGAAGGATCTGCCAACACGTACCCAGTATCAGGTACGATCATATGTTAAGAGTTAAAACGCAAGGATTAAAAAGAGTCCGTAGATGTGTTTCTGGTTTGAGGAAAATACTGTAGTGTTGCAGCAACAACAGTGGACATTGTTTTTCTTCTGTCTCAGTTGTGTTGCTTGTGTTGCCCTGAGAACGATGTAGAAACTCAAAAATAAGTATGAATAATTAACTAGATAAATGGTTAAATAAAAAGACGATACACATATTTAGGCAAGTATCCAGTATCTATCCACTATGTATAATGTTTCCATTTAAATGCACACATTCACGACATTGTCGGAACTTAAGGATTCTTTCATTATTTATATCTTTTTCACGACAAACTTTTCGTTGCTTTTTCTTTAGCTTCTCTTCGGATATTGCGATGGTTAGGGGAGGCAGGATTTGTGGGAGAGACTTTTGGACTGGGTGTGGAGACGTTGGGGCTGGCTAGGGAGATGTTAGAGCTTGGCAGGGAGTCGGTAGGGCTTGGTAGGGAGGCGTTGGGACTTGGTAGGGAGACGTTAGAGCTTGGCAGGGAGTCGTTAGGGCTTGGTAGGGAGACGTTAGGGCCTTGCAGGGAGACGTTGGGGATAGATGAGGAGAGGCTTGGTGGGGAGATGATGGGGGAAGTGAGATGTCTGAGTGGGAAGTCATGAGGGCGTGGTGGGAGACGCTGGGGAGTAGCAGGGGAGAAGATACTTCCTTCACTCCTCGAACATCTTACTTGTGGAATGCTCCACTTTTTTTTTTTTTATCTTTCGCTACTTCCTGTTAACCTTTTTGCTTTAAGAGTCAGGCCTACAGACACCTCCGCAACCCTGATTAATTTCTTCTATCGTCTTCTCTTACTTTTGTATCTCACCCGAGAAAATGGATGATGATATCCAGGCAGTGATCTATTAACATTTTTGAGCATCGGTGTTTGTAGTCGTTGAGGAGAAGTGTTCCTATTAACCAAAGGAAGTGCGACGATTTCTCCTCCTCCATCCAGCGACACGTCTTTCTGGTCTTTGGGTAAAAGCATCCCTGACATGTTCTCTCCCGCCTTCACTTCTCTACTCTGATGGGACAGTAGCTGTCTGTCCCAGTCTTTTCTCCTGTTGCTAATCCCATATTCCTTTCTGTAATCTCATTTCATACTGTCCGGACTTGCGCCTGTGCTTGCTCGTCTATTCCACTTGTGTCTTGAAAACCTAAACTCTTCCTTCTTCCTGCAAACATGCATTAGTACATCTCATCCATATCAAGGGAAGCCGTTCTGACCCCCATCAAATATCGTCCCGTTGCTCAGGCTTCTACTGTTTCTGAAGTTTATGAGGACCTTCTCAACTCTCACATTCTCGGACATCTTGAATACCACAGTCTTCTCTCTAATCATTAGTATAGTTTCAACAGGGCAAGATCCAATGGCAACCTGCTTTACTACCTTAGTCATGTTTAATCGTCTCTTTGATTTTGTAGAATCCCATGTCGTACTCCTTGATATACCCAGAGCTATTGTCTGGGTATGGCATCGTGGTCTCATCTCCAAGCTCCCTGTCTTTTGGCTTCCTTCTTTCTCTCTCAACATCGGTGTCCCTCTGGGTTCTAATAAGTCTCCTACACTCATCACCAGACGACCAAATACACTGGTATCCTGACGACTCGGCACCGCGTTCCTCTACTAATTTCTGCCTCCTCCTCTGTAGCCCGATGTGCGTCTCGTCTCGGTGCGCCTTCTATAAACTCAGACAGGATATCTCATACAGGATAGACTCAACGTCTGTCCATCTTTCTCCCTAACACCTCTCACAATTTTCCTGTCTCTCTTCAGTGGTCTGTGATACCATCACTTAACACAGTAAACATACCTGGTGTCACTGTAACATCTAGACTATCTTGAAAACCTCGCATGACGCAAAGAGCAAAGTCTGTCACTAAGAGACTAGGAGTCCTGTTTAGATGGTTAGATTCCTCCCTACCAAGTATGTGCTCCGATTATACAAGGAGTGATCCGTTCTTATATGGAGTATAGCTCCCACGTGTGTGGAGGTTCTGTCTCTATATACTTAAGAGAGTTGAGTCTACAACGGTCCGATTTGTCAAACCTCACAGTCTGGCCTCACAACTTGACCCACTTTGCCCTACGCCGCAGTGTTGGCTCACTCTCCCTCTTCTGTAGGTGTTAGATTTGGTCTTTTCTCCCGAGAGCTGACAGCATTGTGCCTCCTCCTTCAATTACTGCTTCTCATGATTACTATGGGGTCGTTGGTAGCTAAGAGGTGGGTCGTGTAGATACCTGTGTCATTCCCTCCACCTCGAAGCTCTGGGGCTCTCTGTCCCCTCATGTCTGTCCTAGCAACTATGACCTGGCATTCTTCAAAAGGCAGATTTTCCATTTTTTCTGAAATTCTAAGAGGGTTTTCCTATTTTCCCCCTCTCATTAACCCTTTCCATATTTCTTTTAAGGCCTCATCTTGATATGGGATTTTGTCTCTGACTGAAACTTCCAATACGAGATAGATAGATAGATAGATAGATAGATAGAGAGAGAGAGAGAGAGAGAGAGAGAGAGAGAGAGAGAGAGAGAGAGAGAGAGAGAGAGATATGGCGTACAGCAGCGAGCTACTGAGATGATCCCGAACTGAGTAAAAACTATTAGAACCGTCTACACATCCTTGAACGATCTAAGAAATGAGAATATTAAAAGATGATGTGATTCAGATGTTTGATATTATCAGAAGCTACGACGATCTCGGTTAAACAGTCGGATCTCGCTCGTGATTAAATCTTTAATGCGATCGGAGCAAATTACTGTCTCTTCAATAGGATCATTATCATCTCGTGGAATGATTTACCAAGAAGAGGATTTGAAAGCAACACCAAAGACATGTTAGAGAATTCCCTTGACAGATACTTCACAAGCCTATGATTGGCATTTGTTTTTTTTTCCCCTTCGTAGGCTTAAACTTTACAGGCTTATCTTCTAAAGTCATCTGTTGGCTTTACAAATCTTTTTCCCCGCACGAAACTCTTTGTTCGTGGTGATCTGTGATGCTATGTTTGCATTCCTATGTATCTCTCTGTATTGCTCTGTATTCTCTAAAGTGATTAGGAGGGCCTCACGGTCACAGGAAGTTAGAGGACGCACAGTCAGCCCTGCAAAGCCGGCGAGGTGTTAAAGTGGCCGTGGCAAGTGGCTAACTAATGCCTTAATCCCGGCGGGTCAAGGCCCCGCACTGGCTCAATCTGGGCCCTCCAGGCAAGGCGACACCGCTGCTTCCCTCAGTCCGCCTTACTGTGTGTCCAACAGACCAGCAAGAGCATCCGACTGCGTTCACTTTGCTGAACGTGATCTTATTACTGTGTTAAATATTTGTCTGGTTTATGTTAGTCGCTCCTGTATAATCATTGATTATAATCAGGAACGAAAATTATCGATCATTCTCCGCATAGCCACAATATACATTGGTGAAAATGTGTATATGTTAATATGAGAAACAGACTACGAGAGAAAAACTTCATAGTCTGGCTAACGCAGTTATGTAACAAGATAGAGTTTTGATTTCATATGCACCGTGTTCATTGGTAGATCAGAACACGATAATGTACACTGATTTGTGGGGGATTATGGGAAGAAGAAGAGAGAGGGTGAATATAAGGCGATATAAAATTTTATCGTTAAGCTTTAGAGAGGATGAAAAGATGGCTTGGAAGGAGGTAAATAATGTGTGAAAAACAAGAGAATAATGGGAACATCGGTAAGGCAACAAGGGGGTAAGTGGTTACAGTTAATGATGAAGTGAGGAGGAGATGGGGTGAGTATTTTGAAGGTTTGTTGAATGTGTTTGATAGAGTGGCAGATGTAGTGTGTTTTGGTCGGGGTGATGTGCGAAGTGAGTGTCATGGAGAATGGTTGGTGAAGAGAGAAGAGGTGGTGAAAGCCTTGTGGAAGATGAAATGCGGCAAGGTGACGGGAGTGGAAGGTATTACAGTTGAAGTTATAAGAAAGGTGGTGACTGTGTTGTTGATTAGTTGGTGAGGATATTCAGTGTATGTATGGATCATGGTGAAGCGCCTGAGGATTGGCTGAATGCATGTATAGTGTCATTGTATAAAGGCAAAGGGGATAAGGATATAAAGGTAGGTGTTTAAACTACAGAGGCATAAGTTTAGGTATACCTGGTAAGTTGTATGGGAGGGTGTTGACTGAGAGGGTGAAGGCATGTACAGAGCATTAGACTTTGGGAGGAGCAGTGTGGTTTCAGAAATGGTAGAAATGACCCTTCCCGCAGTGTTGCCTCCATCAACCCCTCCAGGTTGATAATGTTGAAAGTGAATTTTTTTTAAAAGATGTGGGGACAGGTGAACAAGAAGACCTAACATGAAATTAAGCAAGAAACTTCTTAGAATAAATAGGAACGTCAAGAAACAGTGTCATAGTATAAGAGTGGAAGGCGACTGTAGAATAAAGTGAAAGATGTCGCGAATGCAGTCAGCATATAGAAGTTGAAAAAGATGTAATATAGCGAGGAGAGCTCAAGACATGGGGCCCCACGATTGTACAACTCCTCCCAGAAGGTACAAACAGGTGATTAAACAAACACACACGACCATACAAAAACATTCGCAGGAACACAGGCAGGGGCAGATACCTTCCCACCGTTTCAAGGTGAGGAGACGTTCTCTAGAACAGAAATCATCTAGATATCATTCAGTTTTAGAGTCCATTTCTCCGCCGCTGTTGCCCCGGCTGTGGGATCTTGTCAGCATTCCCAGGTAGAAAGGCCTCCTCATTTGCCCATTCCACAGGGAGTCTCTGGCATTCATTGAGGCAGGACACAGAGGAGTCTACCGCCTCAGGGACCACTGATGGGTCAGACCACAAGCCATGACGCGCCCTTACTGCTTTTAGGCTAGAGCAGTGAGGGTGACCAGACTGAAGAAGCTCATACCTCGAAGCACGTCCCTCTCTGCCACATCTACTCAGCTGATCCCTAGGGTGCCCTCAAACGGCCCGGCACAAGAGGTGCTCCGCCACGGAATGTGATAAAAATCCTTTTACTCGGAAGGGAAAGTGGAGAGAGGGAGAGAGTTTAGGGCCTGGAAAGACGAGGTGCAGTTCAGGTGCACTTAGAGGAGGCCAGATGACTCAAGAAGATATGAAGAGAAGAAGAACGTTAGAAATTGATGCAGGAAAGGATTTAGTGCAAGACACAATGTTTGTAGTTGGATTAATCATCAGAATGGCCGTCAAACATAGACCGGTGCCTTTGAAATGCATCCTCTGAGGAATGTACTCATTATGAAATGCAGTGATTTTATAAGGAATGAGGATACAAGGCTGGGGTTAAGACGTCTCGATAATTTGAAAAAAAGAAAAAGGAAAGCGAGGCTGACATACTTTGTACACATGCACGGGATGTGTGAAAGAAGACAAACCCAAACAAATTAAGTAGAGTGAAGTGAATGGCAGACTGCTACTAGGAGGACCAATAACAAGATGAAAGGAAATGTTCAAGACCATGATGGAGGTAGGATACCTGGCAGACGAAGCCTGCCGCAGCTTCACTGTCAGATAATTAGTGAAGAAGTAAGTAACCTTGGCAACACTGTGCCCCCTCCACCTGCCAGCACGCCATAGTAATTAGTTACTTTATCTTGGATCCAATAGAATATATCTTCTCAAACTTATCATCAATAAGCTCTGGACTGCAAATACGTAATGCCCTAGATCTTTAATTGATAAATCCCTTGAGTTAGCATATAAATCGTTTTATAGAGTTGAACCCAAACCTCCCACTGACACCAAGAATCTTTTAGTTCTCCTTTTGTCCTTTTTAATGATAATTTTACTTACTTCCCATGTTGCTTAAATCGTTTGATGTAAATGTTGCCTTCAGCAATAATGATACTACAAAGAATATCTTAATCAGGAACTCGCCAGAAAATTCTCTTGTTTGCATCTATGAAGTGTCATGTAGAAATGTTGGGCAGACTGGTAAGGGTCTTTCTGTTAGATTTAAGCAACATAGATGTAGTATAAGAACAGGACAAGAATCAAATGCCTTGTTTAATCACGTTTACAACTATGATCATTGTATTGACTGGAGTAATGCCATCCCAGTTATTAACTCTTAACTCCAATACCACGAGAAAAACCATTTGATATTCCATTAAATACACAAAGAATTGTAACCTTGATATTAGTGAAGGTCTGTACAATTTGGATAGCTTTATTGTTGATGAAATTTGTGAATAATTCCCCTTCTGGTCCACATAATAAGTTTATGATACGCTCGTTGTCTGTCTTGGACAGTCACTTGTTTACCAAATGGCGTCCCAACTACGTCTCTTCTTTGTATATCAACTGACTTTTATTTCTTTCATGTATTTCCCCTGATGATGTGATTATTGCACGAAAATGCACTTAGGAACTTATCATGTTTCTTTTTCCCGTGGACTCAGGAATAGACTTGATCACGCCCTAAATTGTGATTCTTTCCAATATATATATATATATATATATATATATATATATATATATATATATATATATATATATATATATATTCCTATGAGTCCACGGGGAAAATGAAACACGATAAGTTCCCAAGTGCACTTTCGTGTAATAATCACATCATCAGGGGAGACACAAGAGAGAAATAAAAGTCAGTTGATATACATCTAAGAGAGGAAGCTAGGACGCCATGTGGTAAACATGTGATTGTCCAAAACATACAAGAGCGTTCATAAACTTATCATTTTACAAATGTTATCAACAATAAAGTTATCCAATTCTTCCTATCAAGTACACTACTTTTACCCTCAGAATCTTACTCACTCCATCCTTCCAGCTTCAATTTTGTCTCCCCCTTTGTGTCCCCTTTACTTCTGACAAATGTAATCGCATTGTCAGTCTTTCTTTACTCATTCTCTCCATATGTCCAAACCACTTCAGCATATCCTCTTCAGCTCTTTGAACTACACTCTTTGTTACTGCCACACCACTCTCTTCACCTCTGATAACTTACTCGATCAACCATTCCCTCAAACGTATTTCCACTACATTAAACCTCGTTCGTATATTCTCATGGGTTATGTCCAATCCTCGCATCCATACCACACCGTTGGGACTTCTATACCTTCAAACGTACCCACTTTCCCCCTCCGAGATAGTGACTTATCTTTCCGCATGTTCCTCGATGCTTGTAGAACCTTCGCCTCATCATCAACTCTCAAACTCATCTTCACTTCCATAGTTTCATTCGCTGCCATATCCACTTCCATGTATCTAAAAACACCTCATTTTCTCCAAGTTTTCTCCCTTTAAACTCACACTCCCATTAATCTTTCTCTCTGCATTGCTAAACATAAAATCTTGCGTTTATTTACGTTTATTCTCGGCGTTCTCGTTTTACACACTTTCCCAAACTCAGATAGCAGATTCTGCAGTTTCTCACTCGAATGTCACCAGCGTCGTGTCATCACCGAACACAACTGACTCACTTCCCAGGTCCCCTCAACCCCTACGGTGTACATACCAGTCCGTCTCCAAGACTCTTGCATTTCCTTCCCTAAACACCCCATCCACAAAAAATTAAAGAGCCAATATGACAACACACACCCCCTCTGCACCTGTCTTCACTAGGAAACTAGGAAACGGTTTACTGTGCTCTCTTCTTATTCGCACACACGCCTTACTCTTTGATAAAACTTATTGCCTCTAATACCTTTCTTCCCAGACGATATACTCGTAAAAGCTTCCACAAAGCATCCCTACCAACCCTATCGTATGCTTGCTCCAGATCCATGAACGCCACACACAAATCCTTCTGTTTCTTTCAGTATTTCTCACACAGATTCTCCAAAACAAACATGTGATCTACACATGCTCTGCCACTCCTGATGTACTGTTCCTCCCCAGTGTGATGCTGTGTACATGTCTTCACCCTCTCAGCATCACTCTTCCACACAACTTACCAGGTACACTCAACAAACTTATACCTCTGTAATTCGAACGTTTAACTTTGTCCCTCCAAACCCTTATACAGTGGCACTGAGCAAACTTTTCACTTGTCCTCGAGCACCTGAAATGAACCATACATTCACTTAAAATCATAACGAGCCGATCAACAACACACACAGTCATCCCATTTATTAAGAAATTCAAATGCGATACCATCCACTGCAGCCGCCTTGCCATATTTCATCTTAATGCAAGGCTTTTACCACCTCTTCTCTTTTTACCAAACCACTAACCACAATTCTCTCACTCCGCATACTTCCCCGATCCAAATACCCTACATCTGCCACCCTATCATGAAACACATTCAACAGTCCTTCAAAATAATTTCTCCTTCTCTTCACCTCATAACTGTCTGTTAAAACTTCTTCAGTTGCCGCCTTCGCCGATGTTCCTAGTCGTTCTCTTACTTTTCCCGTTCCATTAACCTACTTCCGAAACATCTTATTGTCTCTGAAGTTTCCTGATAGTCGCTAACCCCAACTGTCATTTGCCGTCTCTTTCTCGTTTCTAAGACAACAGCTTCCTCTGTCTCCTGGGCAGCAGCCTCCTGTGTCTCCTGCTTCACAGTCTTTTGTCTCCAGGGCCACAGCCTCCTGTGTCTCCTGCCTCACAGTCTCTTGTCTCCTGGGCAGCAGCCTCCTTTGTCTCCTACTTCATATTCTCTCGTCTCCCGGGCAGCAATCTCCTGTGTCTCCTGTCACACGGTCGCTCTTCTCCTGGGCAGCAGCCTCCTGTGTCTCCTGTCTTCTAGTTTCTCTCTCTCGTCTTCTGAGCAACAGCTTTCCTGTGTCTTCTCCCTTACAGTCTTTCTCTCGTCTCTTGGGCAGCAGCTTCCTGCCTGTCTAGCCATACAGTTAATCTCTGACATCCCGATCAATATTACTGCCACACAGAGGAAGAATGCCACCATACCTCTCACAGGGCATTCACAAAGGATCGTCGGGGCCCCTTGTGAACGGCCATATATGGCGGATAGAAACTCTATTCTCGTGGGACAAAGGAAGGCAGAGTCGGGGGGAATGCCATCTTTGCTGGTGACGTTTCGGCTAGGTCTTTAAGATTCTGTCAACGGAATTTAAAAACCCGACATTTATCTGAAGAAAAAAGTTGAAAGGCATTTCCTATAAACTTTGAGATTTCTCAGCACAAGTCATTGAGGGGAAAGTCGTGAGTGTATGTTATACATAATATTACATCTTGTTAAAGCAATACTCTTATCTATATACAGCTCGATATACCATGTCTCTTTTCCTTCAGATGTTGAAAAAAGGCGATGTATGATGATGAGGAAAGCTATCAAGGCTGATTCAGTAACGATGAGAAGATATCGATTATATATAGCCATCGGGCGTCCGACTGTACCGTGTGGTAAGATATGATTCCCAGTACCATCTTCATCATCTGCCGTACTGCTGGTCCAGAGGGCCAGGATGGAGGACGCTCAGGAACGCGAGTGTGTTAACTAATGCCTGAAAATGGTCAGGTGTCCATCACAACGAGATCACTCCGATCCAACCCAGTCTTGGTGTACTGCACGTGGAGTCTGTCCATCCTTGTAGCTGTGACCATCCACGGCTGTCGAGTGCTTATAGCCTTCGACTGCCGCTGAAAGAGAGTTTCACGACCGTCATGTTCAGCTTGTCTGGTGGCTGCTGGCTCTGGTGGTCCTATACTCATTTACATTCTCACCCTCGTATGTGAATGTCGGTGATGTATGGGGTGGTTCGTGCCTACCTGTAGAGGTCTGTCTGTCCGGCTACATTACGGGTACCTTGTGTAAGCCTGTTCATATATACGTTAGTATGTGTGTTGAACTTTAACGTTGTTTCATGACTAGAATTGAACTTCCCTTCGTGAACGAACTGGAGAGAAAGTTTATTGTGTTTGTGTTTTGTTGACATGTTACTGTACGTGTTGTGATCAGGTGTATTTGGTAGTAAAATCATTTTTTGGTGCATATTTATTTGTGATCTCAAGTTCTTTTTTTCCTTCTGCTCGTTCTTTCATACGTTGTTTTGACCATAAGTCAGCATGGGCCCGTCCGGGGTCGGGGTCAGCATGGGCTCAAATCCTGGGCGTGCCAGTCAGCCCACATTCAACCCAAGTTTTCATCTTCCTCCTGGCGCTGGTCGATGAATGAATACCTGGTTTCGCCTGCTGTGTATGAGAATATATTTTTATTCTATTTTCATTTGTATGATGCGGGGAGGAGGTTTACGCTTATGTTGCCCCGTCTCTTAACCTTGTATTGTGTATGCTATATATTTACACTTGTGTATACACACACACACACACACACACACACACACACACACCGACCTAATTCATGTAGCTGTTTAACATCAGGCCCCTAGGGAAGGATAAACGCCTGGGTTGGATGTAGGCCGGCTGTCACGCCCAGGATTCGAACCCATGTGGATCCAACCCCGGACTGGCCCGTTCTGACTCATGGTCAGTATCGTGTGTGTGTGTGTGTGTGTGTATTGGTACACAGAAGAGTAAAGACTTTCTACGAACAGCGTTGAAAGACGGGGGAACACGAGTGTGAAACTCCCTACCCGTGACGTAGAAATATCGCCATGAATGATCATCACACACACGTATACACTCATCATTTTACACATGACTGTGTGAAATGCTCGGTGCTGCCTGCAACTCCTGGTGTCTGACGATAGTTATCTTCCGCTGTACAACCAGGGGATACGGCCCTTGTGGCCCGTCTCCACTAAGGATGTAAATGTTAGCGTTTGAGCAAGTGTTACGTAGCCATGAAATGCAGCAGAGATGTTGTGTTATTTCAGGTTTTACTTTGCCCCATCTGAGGAAAATGTAAGAACAAACCAGAGGGGCAGTCTATGTGGTCCCTCAGGGTGAGGCCAGTCCTGTTCAGGACCCACCGTAGCTCCTTAGAACTAGTCAGACACTGAAGTAGATTTTTTCCGGTGTTCTCCAGAACTACTGCAGAAATTCTTTGGTCCTGATTGGCTTCCTTGCTTCGATATCTTTCTTCCATGGTTATAAAGGTAAATATCAGGCAAGACCTGTATCTATACTTTACGAACATGTATAGGTGTAGAGCCAAGAGGTGAAATTAACCAGATTTTGATCGAAGGGATCCTTTTATTAAGGAGATGAAAACAGTATATTGCTGTGGGTTGGCTAGGCACAGTCACATATTCTTCACCAGCATTACTAATGCCTCTAGGCACAGATGGTATTGTCTCTGGATCATATGTACGAGAATTCGACCATTAAATGAAAGTGAAGGTTTGAACACCGTAAAAATTTGATTGCATTCTAAGGTGTAGGGATTGGTCTAGTTGATAGGATGAAACAAATCTACACCGAAAATGAGAATTCCATCAGAACATACGTATGTGGCGTCGACCATTACACAGATGTAAGGATTCAGCGAACAAATATAGATGATTTACTGGCCAATATTTTAATAATAACTCTTCTGGGAACTGCACCAGCATATGCCACTGAGGACGATTGGAACTGGTGACAGTAACATCGAGTAAAGATGTGGGACCCCGTGGGCATGTACACATGAAGACTCAACTGGTAGAAAGTCGTGAGGTCTCGACCTGAGAGCCTTCCACCAACATAGTGAAGTCTCGACCATATTACAGAAGAGAGCCTGCGACCAACATAGTGAAGTCTCGACCATATTACAGAAGAGAGCCTGCGACCAACATAGTAAAGTCTCGTCCATATTACAGAAGAGAGCCTGCGACCAACATAGTGAAGTCTCGACCATATTACAGAAGAGAGCCTGCGACCAACATAGTAAAGTCTCGACCATATTACAGAGAGAGCCTGCGACCAACATAGTGAAGTCTCGACCATATTACAGGAGAGAGCCTGCGACCAACATAGTAAAGTCTCGACCATATTACAGAAGAGAGCCTGCGACAGACATAGAAAACTGAAAACAAAACAAGTGATGTAAATGACGACTCGAAAACGGAGGAAGAAACGAGTCAGGGAACTATACAAAGAAAACGGTTTTATCCTCACTCGGTGGCCTGTGGATAGTTTTATGACGGTTTCCTCACCCCCCACAATGACGACCCCGCTACCATCCAGTACCAAACTGTCACAGAAGGGAGAAGCATTAGGAATGAACATATATTCTCTCTCTCTCTCTCTCTCTCTCTCTCTCTCTCTCTCTCTCTCTCTCTCTCTCTCTCTCTCTATATATATATATATATATATATATATATATATATATATTCCCTGGGGATAGGGGAGAAAGAATACTTCCCACGTATTCCCTGCGTGTCGTAGAAGGCGACTAAAAGGGAGGGGAGCGGGGGGCTGGAAATCCTCCCCTCTCGGTTTTTTTTTTTTTTTTTTTTTTTTTCCAAAAGAAGGAACAGAGAAGAGGTCCAGGTGAGGATATTCCCTCAAAGGCCCAGTCCTCTGTTCTTAACGCTACCTCGCTATCGCGGGAAATAGCGAATAGTATGAAAAAAAAAAAAAAAAAAAAAAAAAATATATATATATATATATATATATATATATATATATATATATATATATATATATATATAGTGACTCGCATGATATGGGCATAAAGGTGTATACTTCTTATTAAACACACGACTGTGCATGTTTCTACTGTGTTTACACGTCTGTCTTTTTCCTCTCTCTTCTGCTGTCACAAATGGATTGAAAAGGAACCAGTCGACTGTTTTTATTTGCATTCGTTTGAATCCTGTAGAATATCTTTATAAAGAAGTGTGGCTCGTACAGCTAATATCTCGCAGGAGACATGACAACAGAGAGACAGACAGGTTTTACAGTGACCTGGCCTGGGATAACATCTCCAAGCATGAAAAAAGATTAACAGAAGAATAGGGCTAATTCCTCTCTCCTTCCCTCACAGATGAGCTGATCTCTTCGTTCAAGAGAGTGAGAAAGGAAGACTAAGAGACAGACAGAGAGACAAAGAGGGAAAGAGATACATAGAAACAGCGAGACACCATGTAACGACAATCGCCAACGATACATTGTGACGACAGTCATTTTTTTTCACCCTGTAATCTTCAGTAATATGGTCATTATCTGACCTATTGACCCATAAATTTGATTATGCAAGTCTCTCGCAAAATGATTTTCCAATATCCACTTAGAGGCTAACTAAGCGCATTTTTTTCCAACAACTTTTATCGCTTTGTAACGAAAATGATTGGTGATAACTTTATCAAGGGCATATATTAATTGTCGATGACGTAAGTCTTTGTGCCATTAACAGACTTTCTAAAAAATTTAGTTATGTCTTGGAAAATATGAAGATTGTCCCCAGGCAGTTCGTTAATTATATGAATGAGCTTTAGTGGGTATGGAAAGAAAAGGTGAATATTTGGATACTTCTTTATAAATGAAATATATAAAGAGTATGAGAGAGAATATATATATATATATATATATATATATATATATATATATATATATATATATATATATATGAATATGTGTATGTGGTTGGGTTGGGCCACTCTTTCGTCTGTTTCCTTGCGCTACCTCGCTAACGCGGGAGACAGCGTCAAAGTATAACAGAAAAAAAATATATATGTATATATACAATGTGTGTGTGTGTGAAAGTGAAATCGCAATGTATTAGGGGCTCAGATAATCTTGTTAAACATGTATTTTTCTATACATGTAGCACTACATGTTTCACGTAGACAGTCCGCCTCATCAGGTGCCAACAGCTCATAAAGTTTATTAAATCCCAAAACCACCACAAAAATTCCCTCTATTATGTGCTGTTCTCGACTATACCTTGGCCTGACCGTTAAAGGGAGAGGGTGGGGTGTCTTGTGGTTGTGGGGGGGTTGTGTGTGTGGGTGGGTTGGTCGTGGAAACAAGATGTGTTCAACTATTTTTCTTTTGTTATCGTTTCTTGATAATTCTTTCATAATGATTTGACTGATAGCAGGATGTGCTTTATAGTTGCCTGGGGACAAATTAAAGTTGTTATTATTAGCAATTAAGACAGATTGAATGACTTTACTGGCAGCATGACCAGAAGAGAGGTACAGTGTAACTGGGTTGTTAAGGTCTACACAAGTGATCATTTTCATGACAGTGTTTAGTGATCGCATTTTCGTGGTCGACCCTGCGTACTGAATGACGGTGCCAATAGCATCTCTCGGTTACTGTTTTGCCAGTCTGGCCAGTGTATACATCTTTGCATACCTTACATTTGACGGCGTAAACACTCCCAATTTTCGGATCATTTGGCTTACTTTTAATTAAGGTCTTACTGATAGTGTTATTGTACAAGAAGGCAACTATTTTTTAAATACCTGTATTACAGTACTAAGTTAGGAGAATAGAGCAACACTAAACATCTGGACCTATCATCCTTTTCCACATTTTTGTTACTGGATGCATAGAGTGTCTTCCTTGCTTTACATTAAGCCTTATCCACAGACCACTTACGATAACATAACTGCCTGAAGATAAGTCTTGTGACAACATTCGTCTACCAGACTTGAGAATATAGACAAAGCTACAGATATCTTTACAGAAGAATCATGTATTGAAAAATAATGAATACAGCTTTCAGCGTTGGTCGGCTTCATGTACATCTTGAAAGACAAGTGATCAGATTCCCTAGCTATCAACACATCAAGAAACTGTAGTTTCCCGCTATTTTACCATTCAATCTTGAATTTGATTGTGGGATAAATGTTACTGAATTTATTAAAGAAAACATCACAATCTTGGGAAGATGGCCATAAGGACCACAGACCATCAACGTATCTAAACCAGATTTTTGGATGATTGCTGATTGAAGTTCGAATTTCAGTCTCAAAATATTCCATGAATACTATACAGAATATCTTAATCATGAACTAATCAAAAAGTTTTGCGTGCTGCGTTTACAGAGTACCATGTAAAATTTGTAATATGTTTTATGTTTGGGCAGACTGGTAAAGATCTTCATGTTGGACTTAAACAACACAAAAATAGTATAAGAACAGGACAAAAATCAAATGCTTTGTTTAATCACTTTAGAAATTATGATCAGTGTATAAAGTGGAGTAATGCCAACTCGGTTATTAATTCTCAACTCCTTTACCTTGAGAAATATCATTGAATGTTATATCATTTAATACAGAAAGAATCGTATTAATGAATAGCTTTACTATAGAAAAAATTTGTCCACATAAAAGTTTCAAAAGCATGTTGCCCGACCCGAACACACCAGCTCGATCTTCACCATTCGGGTAACGTTTGTAAATTATCATTGGCGTCCTGGCTGCGTCTCTTCGTTGTATATCAACTGACTGTTCCTCTCTTTTATCTCCCCTGATGATGTGATCATTACACGAAAGTGCACTTAGTATCGTGTTTCATTTTCCTGTGGATTTATCAGCATTAACGAGATCACGCGCTCTTTGTGATTTCTTGCGATATATATATATATATATATATATATATATATATATATATATATATATATATATATATATATATATATAAATATATATATTTTTTTTTATTTTGCTTTGTCGCTGTCTCCCGCGTTTGCGAGGTAGCGCAAGGAAACAGACGAAAGAAATGGCCCAACCCACCCCCATACACATGTATATACATACACGTCCACACACGCAAATATACATACCTATACATCTCAATGTACACATATATATACACACACAGACACATACATATATACCCATGCACACAATTCACACTGTCTGCCTTTATTCATTCCCATCGCCACCTCGCCACACATGGAATACCATCCCCCACCCCCCTCATGTGTGCGAGGTAGCGCTAGGAAAGGACAATAAAGGCCCCATTCGTTCACACTCAGTCTCTAGCTGTCATGCAATAATGCCCGAAACCACAGCTCCCTTTCCACATCCAGGCCCCACAGAACTTTCCATTTTACCCCAGACGCTTCACATGCCCTGAGTCAATCCACTGACAGCACGTCAACCCCGGTATACCACATCGATCCAATTCACTCTATTCCTTGCCCGCCTTTCACCCTCCTGCATGTTCAGGCCGCGATTACTCAAAATCTTTTTCACTCCATCTTTCCACCTCCAATTTGGTCTCCCACTTCTCCTCGTTCCCTCCACCTCCGACACATATATCCTCTTCGTCAATCTTTCTTCACTCATTCTCTCCATGTGCCCAAACCATTTCAAAACACCCTCTTTTGCTCTCTCAACCACGCTCTTTTTATTTCCACACATCTCTCTCACCCTTACATTACTTACTCGATCAAACCACCTCACACCACACATTGTCCTCAAACATCTCATTTCCAGCACATCCACCCTCCTGCGCACAACTCTATCCATAGCCCACGCCTCGCAACCATACAACATTGTTGGAACAACTATTCCTTCAAACATAGCCATTTTTGCTTTCCGAGATAATGTTCTCGACTTCCACACATTCTTCAAGGCTCCCAGAATTTTCGCCCCCTCCCCCACCCTATGATTCACTTCCGCTTCCGTGGTTCCATCCGCTGCCAGATCCACTCCCAGATATCTAAAACACTTTACTTCCTCCAGTTTTTCTCCATTCAAACTTACCTCCCAATTGACTTGACCCTCAACCCTACTGTACCTAATAACCTTGCTCTTATTCACATTTACTCTTAACTTTCTTCTTTCACACACTTTACCAAACTCAGTCACCAGCTTCTGCAGTTTCTCACATGAATCAGCCACCAGCGCTGTATCATCAGCGAACAACAACTGACTCACTTCCCAAGATCTCTCATCCCCAACAGACTTCATACTTGCCCCTCTTTCCAAAACTCTTGCATTCACCTCCCTAACAACCCCATCCATAAACAAATTAAACAACCATGGAGACATCACACACCCCTGCCGCAAACCTATATATATATATATATATATATATATATATATATATATATATATATGTATATATATATATATATATATATATATATATATATATATATATATATATATATATATAAAAGAAAAAAAAAATATATATATATATATTTTTTTTTTCTTTTATTTTTCATACTTAGCCGCCGTCTCCCGCGTTAGCGAGGTAGCGCAAGGAAACAGACGAGGAATGGCCCAACCCACCCTCATACACATGTATATACAGAAATGGCCAAACACGCACCTATACATACATGTACATTTTACCGAATACATACATATATATACACAGACATGTACATATATACACATGTACATATTCATACTTGCTGCCTTCATCCTTTCCCGTCGCCACTCTGCCATACACGAAATAGCATCTCCCTCCCACAAGCGACAATGAGTGTGAACGAATGTGGCCTTTGTCTGTTTTTGTCGCTACCTCACTGAAGGGAGGTGGGGTGATATTTCGTGTGTGGCGGGGTGGCGACGGAAACGGATGAAGGCAGCAAGTATGAATATGTACATGTGTATATATGTATATGTCTGTTTATGTATATGTATGTATATGGTGAAATGTATATGTATGTATAGGTGTGTGTGTGGGCATTTATGTATATACTTGTGTATGTAGGTGGGGTGGGCCATTCCTCGTCTGTTTCCTTGCGCTACCTCGGTAACGAGGGAAACGGTGGTTAAGTATAATAAATACATAAAGTGTGTAAAAGAAAAAAGCTGAGAGTAAATGTGAATAAGAGCAAGGTTATTAGGTACAGTAGGGTTGATGGGCAAGTCAACTGGGAGGTAAGTTTGAATGGAGAAATCTGGAGGAAGTGAAGTGTTTTAGATATCTGGGAGTGGCTCTGGCAGCGGATGGAACCATGGAAGCGGAAGTGAGTCATAGCGTGAGTCACAGGGGAGGGGGCGAAGGTTCTGGGAGCATTGAAGAATGTGTGGAAGGCGAGAACGTTATCTCGGATAGCAAGAATGGGTATTTTTGAAGGAATAGCTGTTCCAACAATGTTATATGGTTGCGTGGCATGGGCTATAGATGGGATTGTGCCGAGGAAAGTGGATGTGTTCGAAATGAGATGTCTGAGGGCAATACGTGGTGTGAGTTGGTTTGATCGAGTAAGTAATGAAAGGGTAAGAGAGATTCGTGATAATAAAAAGAGTGTGGTTGAGAACAGGAGAGGGTGTATTGAAATGGTTTGGCCACATGGAGAGAATGAGAGAAGAAAGATTGACAAAGATGATATATGTGTCAGAGGTGGAGGGAACGAGGAGAGGTGGGAAACCAAATTGGAGGTGGAAGGATGGAGTGGAAAAGATTTTGAGCGATCGGGGCCTGAACATACAGGAGGATGAGAGCCGTGCAAGGAATAGAGTGAATTGGAACGATGTGGTATACCGGGGTGGACGTGCTGTCAATGGTTTGGACCAGGGCATGTGAAGCGTCTGGGGTAAATTATGGAAAGTGTTGTGGGGCCTGGATGTGGTAAGGGAGCTGTGGTTTCGGTGCATTACACATGACACCTAGAGACTGAGTTTGAACGAATGTGGTCTTTTTTTCTTTTCCTAGCGTTAGCTCTCGCGCATGAGGGGGGGGGGGTGGTGCCATTTTATGTGTGGCGGGGTGGCGACGGGAATGGATGAAGGAAGCAAGTATGAATATGTACATGTGTATACATGTGTATGTCTGTGTATGTATATGTATGTATACGTTGAAATGTATATGTATGTATATGTGCGTGTGTGGACGTTTATGTATATACATGCGTATGTGGGTGGGTTGGGCCATTCTTTCGTCTGTTTTCTTGCGCTACGTCGCTAACGCGGGAGACAGCGACAAAGCATGATAACTAAAATGATTATATATATACATATATATATATATATATATATATATATATATATATATATATATATATATATATATATATATATATATGTCCCTGGAATAGGGATGAAACAATCCTTCCCACGTATTCCCTGCGTGTCGTAGAAGGCGACTTAATGGGGGCAGGAGTGTGGGACTGGAAGCCCTTCCCTTTTTGTATTTCAGTTTCTAAAAGAGCAAACAGTGAGAAAAGTGAGGAGTGCTTATCCTTGTCTAAAGGCCTGTCTACACGAGCGGGCCTGCCCGTGAATGTTGTCCACACGACCGAAGTGATGAACAGCCGGGCCTGCCCGACGATGTTGCCAGTAGCGGGTGGAGTGCGGTACGAGAACCATGGTGCCTAGCATTGTCAAGAAAAAGATTTTATGCGTCTGGCAGGGTAGAAACTCCAGCTACCGGGCACCAGCTCAGTGATTTCGCTGGGCGGGCTTTCGGGCAATTTGATCGTTTGCCCGTCAAATATGCCCGTTAACGGGCAAGCCCGCCGATCAGGCCCGCTCGTGTAGACAGGCCTTAAGGCTCAGACTAGGGCGTCTAGGGGTGTGAGTGTGTGTGGATGTATCCAAAGTGAGAAGAAAGGAGAGATAGGTAGTGTGTTTGAGGAAAGAAACCTGAATATTCTGGCTCTGAGTGAAACGAAGCTCAAGGCTAAGGGGGGGAGAATGGTTTAGAAACGTCTTGGGAGTAAAGTCTGTGGTTAGCGAGAGGACAAGAGCTAAAGGAGTAGGACTACTCCTGAAGCAGGAGTTGTGGGAGTGTGTGATCAAGTGTAAGAAAGGTGAGTGAGTGGTTCCTAGTGAAGGTCGGTCTGCGGCAGGGATGTGTGATGTCTCCATGGTTGTTTAATTTGTTTATGGATGGGGTTGTTAGGGAGGTAAATGCAAGAGTTTTGGAGAGAGGGCGAGTATGCAGTCTGTTAGGGATGAGAGGGCCTAGGAAATGACTCAGTTGTTGTTTGCCAATAGTACAGCACTTGTGGCTCATTCGATTGAGAAACTGCATTGGTTGGAGACTGAGTTTGGAAAAGTGTGTGAAAGGAGTATGTTGACAGTAAATGCGAATAAGAGCAAGGTTTAGCAGGGTTGAGGGACAAGTTAGTTGGGATGTAAGTTTGAATGGGGAAAAAAATGTAAGAAGTGAAATGTTTTAGATATCTGGGAATGGACATGGCAGCTAATGGAACCATGTAAGCGGAAGTGAGTCATAGGGTGGGGCAGGGGGCGAAGGTTTTTGGCGAACAATGAAGAATGTGTTGAAAGAGAGAACGTTATCTTGGAGAGCAAAAATGGGTATGTTTGAAGGAATAGTAGTTCCAACAGCATTATATGGCTGCGAGGCATGGACTATAAATATGGTTGTGCGGAGGAGGGTGGATGTGTCGGAAATGAAATGTCTGAGGACAGTATGTGGTGTGAGGTGGTTGATCGAGTAAGTAATGAAAAGGCAAGAAAGATGTGTGGTATTAAAAAGATTGTGGAAGAGGTGTGTTGAAATTGTTTGGACGTATGGAGAGAATGAGTGAGAAGAGATTGACAAAGAGGATATATGTGTCAAGAGATGGAGGGAACAAGGAAAAGCGAAAGACCAAATTGGAGGTGGAGGATGGAGTGAGATTTTGAGCGCAGCCATGAAGGTTATAGCCACAGGACCGTCTTTCATCTAGTAGAATTAGGACATATTTGGGCTCAACCTAACGTAAATGATTTTTTCTATTCTGTTACGCAATCTAGTTGTGTCAGAAACTACATATAGAATCGTCCCTAGGGATACGTCCTGTGTAAAGTTTTGAATTTGCACTTCAAAGACGCACATTTTCCCCGTTGTACACTGAATGTTAAGTGTCAGAGTACATTAAGCGGGAAAATGAACGTAATTTGTGAATATCCTTTTTCCTTTGCAAATATTCATTTCCTCTGGACATAAAAGAACAATGGTACATAATATTTAGCAGCTTTTACCACAATGTTTCAAGTAAAATGATGCTCCTGAGAATACAGACATGCACTAGATGATATCTGCATTGTGAATTGACAAAATACATCGCGTACGTAAATTAACTTTGCATCTAATCATGCTATCAGACGTATTTTCAGTATTACTGCATCATGGAGCATGCATCATTTAAGAATGTCAGTAATCATTTTAACATTCACAACGGAAAATACTTTGGTTCAGAGATTTAAACTGTGTTGGCTGTTATCCAAACATAGTGTAAATTATCATCATCACTGAGACTATGCAAATTGACTCGAAATGTGTCGGTTGCGTTTCCTTTGAGGTCGTGTTGTCGTGTATTACAACAGCTGTTACCCTTACGTTCACCAAACACACGACTGCGCACAAGTCCACGTTTCTTGCAAGTGCATTTGCTTATTTTGCAACTTAACTTACAGTTGCATTTAATGATCACAGGGAAGACTTTGTGTGCAGAGAAGAAATCTGTTCGTATTGCTACATACTCATCACCAGTTACCTTCCAGCCCCAGTCTGATGGACGATCATCAGGTTGTCTCTTCCATCTCTATATTTAGAGATGTAATCTCTGCTAATAGCATACTGAAGAAGTAGGTGGGAGTGACTTGGCTTCCACAGGGGAGGTGCTGGTGGAACCTTTTGGCAAAATCTTTGATATCTTGAGCCGTCTAGACCTTCATTTTTCCAACTGGATAGTCACATTGATGGTTTCTCTCCAGCAGAAGCAACGTTTCTCTTATTCATGTCGCTCAGAGGTGAGTTAAATATAGCAGCTTGATTTCTGAGAAATCATTTGGAAAAAATAAAAGTTCAGCGCTCGCCTGACTTTTCCCAATGCCGTAATTACACAATATTCTATCACACCCTGAGATGTTTTGTCACACCTTGAACTTTTGTATCGCACCTTGAGATGTTGCATCACACCCTGAGCTGTTGCATCATACTCTGTGTTGGCATAGATGAAGTGGTTGTTATATCTTACGTCTGTCCCGAGTCGTTCTTTTGTTCCCTTAATATTCCAGATTGTTTTCATTTTGGTCTTCCGTTTCGGCTCAGGCCTCAAGATCAATGGGTGTGGGTTTTATTCGTCATGGTAGCAGAGCATAATAAGAAGATCCGAATCAGTAACTGAAGTGGACGATAACCTCGCCAATTCTACAGCTTTCTATACGAGAAGAAGGTCATCATCACCTCTGGCATGGTGTATGGTACAACTACCGCTCTCCAGGGCTGATGACAAGATGAACCAATTTTAGTTCTCTGAACCATTTGAGAAATAGACATCTTTCTTGTGCTTAATGATCACATCAAGTGTGAAGTTCCCAGCAAGTCCCACACTCTCCTGCTGCCTGTCTGTATGGTGTGGCATCTCTACTTGGTGGCTCACACTGACGCCCATCAAACACCACAACAGCTTTTCCACGTCTGTTTGTTGCTCGCCCAACATACGAGATCAATGTTGTTGACTCCGCGCATGGCACCTGAGTGCTTGATAAAGTAGAGGCCCCCCTCGCCTGTATACTACATGGGTAGTTAGTCTTTCCAACCATCGATGTGATAACTTTCTTGCCATTTTGTTTGGCTTTGTCAGCATTTACTTTACTAGTGGCGATGTTACTTAACGACAGAGGATCATCAAATGGCTTACGATGCACCAGTAATTATACTGTGAACACTTGTAGTAAACTTCACATCTCTCTTTTTACGACACACTGATAATTTCTTAAAGTTGTTCACCAGATGTATACTGCATACCGTTAGATTATGGTGCATTTCAGTGAGAGCTGTTGGCATGGACATCAGCCACACCAGAAGCTGAATCTCACCTGCTCCTCTTCCTTGCGTCAAACCACCAGTTTCTTTGATGCCCCCTCATGAGAACCTGTACTATGCTGAGGTCTAATGACAGCCCAGCTCTCTACTCCTCAATCCTTATAAGATGATCATCCTTCACAAGTATTCTTTACACATCTGGATGGCAGGCTTTTCAGCTAAGCATCATTTGGAGGTATAGAAATATAGACTTAGTGAACATGTTATGATCAAAGGCAGCAAAATAGGGGAGCATATCAAAAATTTTACCTGTAAATAAGAATTACTATACTTTCCACATATGGTATGGCATGCAAAATATCAGTAACGTTCATGTACTGGATCCAGAGAGTAGCTGTTCTTTTATCTTTCAGTGATTATGTCCTGCTAGCCAGCTTATCACTGATTCTGTTAAGTGTCACAGAAATGCAGACCTCCTCAGCTCTCCCAGTATCTGACATCAGTGATCGTATAGAATCCTACATAGGTCCTTGTTTCCTGGTAGATATATATTTTCCTCATGACTAGCTGCATCTGTCTCCTTTACTGTCCTGGGATCAACTTGTCCAGCATTTTGCTCCAGGATCTCTTCTTTGCCTGGGGATTTTGAGTTCAGGGAACATCAGAACTATGACACAAGTAATACATTTATAATGGAGTGTGCTCATATGGCTCGTGAAGTCGCTTTTCCTGGCAGAATCTGGGTTACTGCATCCTCTAAGCTTACTAGATCAGATATTTCTTTAAGACGAGAACCATTCAAACGCTGGCTCTTGGCACCATGGAGAACTCAGCATGAAAATTGGGCTAATGAAACTATCATCAGGCTCTTCCTGTACGGTTGCCGCTACGTTCCACCACAGTGGCTACAGTTGTGACCATTGAGATGAAATTGTACCGTTGGCTTAGGGACGGGCAACGTTCAAGGTAGAGTTAATGCAGTAAGGATCTCGTGGGTTAAGGTCGATCATAGGCATGAATTGTACGGTTGGCTGATGAGGATGAACTCCCAGACCCATTATCTCAATGGACGTGTCCACCTGACCATGTAGACCTTGTTGTACTCACTGGAAGTGATTCTTTCCTCATAATATCTAAGGCTGGTGTAATATATCCCATCAGCAAGTTTTCTATATCTTTAAATGCCTATGTTAGCATTATAGTGGCATGGGTCTCATGGTGGATGTGAATACGCTGTCTCAGCTTCGCTATCTCTGACACCTGTCTGTACTGTCCTTTACTATGACTAACACCTGTCAGTATTGTCCTTTACTGACTAACACTTGTCAGTATTGTCCTTTACTGACTAGCACTTGTCAGTATTGTCCTTTACCATGACTAACACCTGTCTGTATTGTCCTTCACTATGACTAACACCTCTCAGTACTGTCCTTTACTATGACTAACACCTGTCAGTATTGTCCTTCACTGACTAACACCTGTCAGTATTGTTCTGTACTGTACTAACACCTGTCAGTACTGTCCTGTACTATGACTAACACCTGTCAGGATTGTCCTTTACTATGACTAACACCTGTCAATACTGTCCATTACCATGACTAACACCTGTCAATACTGTCCTTTATTATACCTAACACCTGTCACTACTGTCCTTTACTATGCCTAACACCTGTCAGTATTGTCCTGTACTGTGACTGACACACAGTTATCATTTCCAGTGTCAAAGCTCAGTTCCATAACCCTGGGAACTTGTACACCGACGCCACTTTCATATCTTTTCTCGATCAGGAAATATAGCTTTGTTTATTCCTCGGCAGCCATTTTGACAGCCAGTATACCTATTTCCAGTGCAAAAAAAAGAGGTTGCAGTACCAGTCTATCAATCTATTCATGAGAGAGGTCTTACAGTTGCATCATCATCATCATAACAAAATGATAATGATTATATATACAAGAATATAATCCATATAATTTTGATAATTTTTTCAAAGGGAATCAGTTTGTTGTTGTGGTTCCTTTAAGCAAGACATCGAAAATGCTTCTATCTTAAACTGCTCACGAGAAATGTCTATGGGATCAAATCCCTTCTTCCTTGGTGATGGTCTTTGTCTTATCCGTTGTACGATTACTGAGCGAGGGATTTTCTAGATCAAACCGCCCAAGCAAAGTATAAGACGCACTGGAGCAAAAGGTTAGCGTCCAATAGACGAACTTGATGAAGAGCAGACACGGAGACTATCTCTGAAAAGTGTAGTTTAGACCATTGTGGTCCTGACGTATACCTCTAAGCATTATATTGGTCATTATGCATACACTACCACGATGGACTTCGTAGTTCCTTTGACTCTACTTTATTCTGTTTATGTATCAGTTGATGTTCCACATGAGTACTGTACTGGAGACACTTCCTGGCGCCAGCCTTACCGGAGTTGCATTACCCAACAACATGTTACCTGTGACACCTTATTAGCCACTACTGGTCTTCCTCATCGAAGTCTTTGGGAACCGTACATTCATCTTGATCACCCTCGTCTGTATCACAATATCTCATTTGCGAACGCTGGACATATATTGTTCGTGTCCTTCAGTGCACCCTTTGCAACGGATATTGTGGTGTTGTTTATCTTACTAATGTGTAAGTAATATTCATCTAATGTGACTCAAAATTTAGAAATAATCCATACGGTACACACACCTGCAGTGGACACACCAGCCAAGTGTCTTTCTCAAGTGTGTCTGCAGCACACTCTGCATGATGGCAACTCGCTGCTTCTTTGTAAAAGAAGATTTGGGTCGCGCTGAAGTGTATATTGGAATGATGGTGTGTCCACATCCCTCACGATACGCGACCTCCCGTCGCACGGGGCAGTATTAAAGTCACGACCCTCCTGCAGGAACCTGATTTAGAGGAGTTATGAACACGGGTCTGAGAAGGTTCCTGGATAGTGTTACAATCGGTGAATGTTGCTTCCTCTTCTGTCTCAGATGACCTTAACCTATATTCCTGCCAGTCACGTCTTTATATCAGCTTAATTGATCGAGGTGATTTAATTTATTGCTGGTGCTGTGGACACCTGTTGTTGTATCGTAAATGATTATTGTGTAAAAAAAAAAAAAACAACAGCATTTTCATTGTGAAAAAGATAACGTATCAAAATAGTGTAAATTCTGCATTGCGTTCATTACTTTAATTATATTTTCAACAGACACCCGCGGAAATTAAGGACATATAATGAAAATAGCTTTCAAGTTGAATGAATTTTCAATAACATTTTTGCATTATATAAAGGCTTTATGATTTACCGATGGTAATCAGGGAGCGAGTAAAATTCATTTATTTTTTTCAAAGAAACCCCATGTCCAGCCTGCTGTATAACCCTATGTCCAGCCTGCCATACAATCCTGTGTCCAGCCTGCCATACAACCCTCTGTCCAGCCTGCCATACAACCCTGTGTCCAGCCTGCCATACAACCCTGTGTCCAGCCTGCCTGGGAAGCATGATACAAGAGCACTTGAGGTGGGATAAGCTCCTGAACACAACCATAACCTAACTCTACATGAGAGACGTGTTGTCTGCCCTGCTGGACATATGCTGACTTCTGTGGCTATGATACATATTGGGTAATGCATGATGTCCCCAGTGTAGTATACTGCTTTATTATACTGTGGCGGAGGACAACACTCTACTCTCTGTCATGACACTGAGGCAAAGGACAACACTGTACTGTCACTTAATTTCCAATAAGAAGTCTTAGTTGAAGGAACCATAGTCCGTTATGGAATATGAATTGCCTTTGATCTATAGCTGCAGGACATACTGCACTATCTGTATCAATACGTCCCTCACCAGGAGGCGTTCAGTTAACTGACCATCAAGTAATGATCGAGACAGCATGATGGATATGATGATGGACATGATGGTTTATATGTACAGGACTGTACAGCCCTCACATTCCGGCAGAATTCAGTTAAAATGACCGTCAGAACTTAGGGTGAATCGAATACCAACAGTGTAGAGGTATAAAGGATCCATTACCAACAGTCTAGAGGTATGAAGATCGAATACCAACAGTCTAGAGGTATGAAGGATCGAACACCAATTTATAGGTAGAAAGGATCGAATACTAACAGTCTATAGGTATAAAGGACTGAATACCAACAGTCTAGAGGTAATAAGCATGCAGCTCAAGATCCAACCTACACAATCATACCATTTTCATTTCCACTTCATGATATTTTCCGAGGACATCGAGAATCACAGGGTATAATTGAGAGAAAACTATAACTATCATTATTTAGGTTTTGCTTCGTCCCACACACTATGGAATGTATTGTTTACCTCCAGAAATAGACATTGCCATCAGTGACTGATTTTCCTTTTGAATAGGACTGATGATAATTTAGCTGAAGAATTAGAAACAAAGTGAATGACCTTCCTGATGCACCAGTTAGTCCTGTGTCTATTTCTGTGACATGTTTGCTCGAGGTAACAAAATACTTGGGCAGTGTTCGGCCACGCCAGCTCAACCCACTCGTGTAATTAACTATGTTCCTTGAGACAGTATGTCGTTCTTGCCCGGACAAAACTATTTACTGGGAGGGTGTAGCTGATGACAGGGAAAACTTTGGTCATCTATACATATATCCCCGTGAAAATTCTTGATCTGTTCGTGATTAGGTTATAAAAAGTTGATATTAAAAAAGTTTGATTCATTATCCCAACGGAATGATAGGTGAACAGTCCATGTAACTCAAGGGATTCGATCACGTAAAGATGTGCGTGTGTTTTCTTTGTGTGTGTATACCACATCGGTCCAATTTACTCTATTCCGTGCACGCCTTTCACCCTCCTGCATGTTCAGGTCCCGATCGCTCAATATTTTTTTTCGCTTCATCCTTCCACCTCCAATTTGGTCTCCTGCTTCTTATTCCCTCCATCTGTGACACGTGTATCCACTTTGTCAACCTTTCCTCACTCATTCTCTCTATATGTCCAGACCATATCAACACACCCTCTTCTGCTGTCTTAATCACACTGTTTTTATTACCACACATCTCTCTTACCCTTTCATTACCTAGCTGGATCAAACCACCTCACACCACATATTGCCCTCAGACATTTCAATTCCAACACATACACCCTCCTCCGTACAACCCTATCTATAACTCATGCCTCACAACCATAAAATATTATTAGAACTTCTAATCCTTCAAATATACCCATTTTTGCTTTCCGAGATAACGTTCTCGCTTTTCACATATTCTTCATCGCTCCGAGAACCTTCACCCTCTCCCCCCCACCCTATGACTCGCTTCCGCTTCTGTGGTTTCACTCGCCGCCAAGTCCACTCCTAGATAACGAAAACACTTCCCTTCCTCAATTTTTTCTCTATTCAAACTTGCATCCCACTTGTCCCTCAACCCTGCTGTACCTAATAACCTTGCTC
This sequence comes from Panulirus ornatus, assembly GCF_036320965.1. Classification (NCBI taxonomy): domain Eukaryota; kingdom Metazoa; phylum Arthropoda; class Malacostraca; order Decapoda; family Palinuridae; genus Panulirus; species Panulirus ornatus. Next base: position 51,367,250 of record NC_092242.1, read on the forward strand.
TTATTCACATTTACTCTCAACTTTCTCTTTCACACACTTTTCAAACTCGGTCAACGACTTCTGCCATTTCTTACTCGAATCAGCCACGAGTACTGTATCATCGGCAAACAACTATTGAATCACTTCCCGGGCCCTCTAATCCCCAACATACTGCATACTCGCCCCTCTCTCCAAAACTCTTGCATTTACCTCCCTAACCACCCTGCCCATGAATGAATTAAACAACCATGGAGACATCACACACCCCTGCCGCAAACCGACTTTCTTTGGGAATCACTCTCCTCTCTTCCTACTCGTACACATGCCTTACACACTTGATAGATAATTCTCACTGCTAGCAGCTTACCTCTCACTCCATATACTCTTAAGACCTTCCATAAAGCATGTCTATCAACCATATCATATGCCCTCTCCTGATACATAAATGCCACATACAAATCCATCTGTTTTTCTAAGTATTTCTCGCATGCATTCTTCAAAATGAACACCTGATCCACACTTTCTCTACCACTTCTGAAACGACACTGCTCCTTCCCAGTTTGATGCTCAGTACATGCCGTCACCCTCTTAATCAATACCCTCCCATAAAAGTTTCCAGGAATACTCAACAAACTTATACCTCTGTAGTTTGAACACTCGCCTTAATCCCCTTTACATGCATTTCGCCAATTCTCAGGCACTTCACCAGGATCCATACATACATTGAATATCCTTACCAGCCAATGAACGACACAGTTACCCCCTTTCTTCATGAATTCATCTGCAGTGCTATGCATCCCCGCCGCCTTACCGAATTTCATCTTCCACAAGGCTTTCACCACCTCCCCTCTCCACCGAACCACTCTCCCTGACTCTTTCACTTCGCACACCACTCCGGTGAAAACAGCCCTTCAAAATAGTCACTCCATCTCCTTCTCACTCCATCATTACCTGTTATCACTTCCCCCTTACCTTCTTCAACGATGTTCCCATTTGTTCTCTTACCTCTCGCACATTATTTACCTCCTTGCAAAACATCTTTTTATTCTCCGTAAAGTTAAATGAGACACTCTCATCCCAACTCTCAATTGCTCTCTTTTTCAACCCTTGCACTTTCCTCTTGACCTGCCGCTTTCTCTTATACATCTAGTCATTTGCTCTCCCTCCTTGTAAGAACCGTTCAAATGTCTCTCTTTTCTCTTTCGCTGACAACTTTACTCCTTCATCTCACCACTCATTTCCTTTTCTAATCTACCACATGCATCTCTTGCACATGCCATCACTGCTTCCCTAAATGCATCCCATTCCTCATCCACTCCCCTCATTTCATTCGCTCTCACCTTTTGCCATTCTACACTCAATCTTTCTTCACTCAAGTTTCCTTGAGTGAATGTAATAATGTAATGTGATAATGCCCTTTGTCCATCTCTCCTACTCACATATGTATACTTTTGTATATCTCTCTTTTGAAACTAGGTATTCTTAATCAGCAGTCTGTTTTGACCACACAAATCCATAAGCTCTTCACCATTTCCATTCACAACATTAGATACTTTCTAAGCTAACTTACTTTCACCACTTTTTTCTCCCCGACACTCTCTCTTTTTTGAAAACCTCTGCAAATCTTCACCTCCGCCTCCACAAGGCCGTGATCAGACATCCCACCAGCTTCCCCTCTCAGCATATTTACGTCCAAACGTCTCTCTTTTACCCGCATATCAATTAATACGTAATGTAATAATGCCATTTGTCCATCTCTCTACTCACATATGTATACTTTTGTATATCTCTCTTTTGAAACTAGGTATTCTTAATCAGCAGTCTGTTTTGACCACACAAATCCATAAGCTCTTCACCATTTCCATTCACAACATTAGATACTCCATGCGCACCAGTTATACCCTCAACTGCCACATTACCCACCTCCGCACTTAAATCACCAATCACTGATACCCAGTCTCGTGCACTAAAACTGCTGACACACTCGCTGAGCTGCTCTCAAAACACTGGCCTCTCATAATCTTTCCTCTTATAACCAGGAGCATAAGCACCAATAATCACCCATCTCTCGCGTCCACTTTCAGTTTTACCCGCATCAATCTAGAACTCTATAGTCTATCACACACTCCCACAACTCCTGCTTCAGAAGTAGTGCTATTCCCTCCTTAACTCTTGTCCTCTCACCAACCCCTGACTTTACTCCCAAACCATTCTTCCCCTTTACCCTTGAGCTTCGTTTCACTCAAGAGCCAGAACATCCAGGTTTCTTTCCTCAAACATACTACCTATATCTTCTCTCGTCTCATCTTGTTTTCATCCACACACATTGACACCCAAATCTGAGCTTTCGAGGAGGATGAGCATTCTCACTTGACTCTTTCTTTTGTTTCCTCTTTTAGAAATTGAAATGCAAGAAGGGGAGGCTACTACGAATGAACAGCGATGAACCTTACAATAAAATATCGCAACACTGAAAAAAGAAAAATCATGTTGACGACATTAGGAATGTATCTGATTGTACCGAACTTGATATTAGTGATTATAGGAATTTGTCTAAACCTTAACCCATGCCAGTATCAGTAGTACACCATGTGGCAGGCTGTCAGACTTGTTGAGTTGAACTATGTGACATGTACTTCCTGAGTGTATTGTGGGATATGCAATTTTTAGTCTTCTGATCATTCAGTATATATTTAAGCATTTAGCCCACTAAAACAACACACGAGGACGTGCGATGGCAGTAGCCTATTCATATAATCATGAGTCATTAGAAGTTTGATCTAAATGTTAGACATCGAAATTCGAATGTAAGCAATTCAGTCTCGACTTGTTTACCGTGGAACATGACGGAAGTCATAAACCAGGTCATAAAACCCTGTGATATTGATGGCTGTAGCGTATGATAAGCTAACAAACCTTCAACCCTTCCACTTAGAGACAGAGCAGTGTGTCCTCATGCCGACTTTAGGACCAGTTCATCATGGCCAGTCACACTCAGGACCATCAAAAGAACACACATATCTCTCCCGCCTCTCTGGGGCTTATGATCATTGTACCTCCCTTGTTGAATAGCCTCTATTTAACAGGATTCCCCCCTTCACTATCCAAGTATCCTTGAAGTTGAGCAACTGAAGTTGACGGCACCTCCCTCGCCTCGTATCAGAACCACAAACTATTGGCGATGTCGTGAGGCGGGAGTCAGTAGGGTGGAAACAGAACTCTGATGACTGGAGCGTTTGACACGAAACCTGAATGAAAGTAATGAAAACTGGAGCGCATATTATAACACTGTCGGCACCAAGTGTGGGAGTTTTATCATTTGATATGTATTTATTCATTGCAGAGACGACACAAACTCAGCGTAGCCATTGTATCATTTAAATCATTCAACAATCGTAATTTTTTTTCTTTTTTTTAGATTTTTCTCGAACCGTCATTCGAATATCTTAGGTTTAACCTACGGTAAAGATGGCACCCCAGCAGAAGGTGCCCTACTTGTGAGTGTGAGGTCGTCAACCTCCCTGTGACACCCCTGCCACCAGCAGGAACTGGTAGCAGAAGAGTGGTCATATTCTCCTGCCCCTGGGACACAATCTGCCTCCATTCCTCCAAGACTGACAGGTAGTGGCCTCCATGGGCAGGTCTCACAGGTCCTGGTGCTCGCAGACCAACTTTACAGGTTTCACCTGTACAACTTCTAGGCTCCAGTGGTTTGGTTTTACAAGTCCTGCCCTCACCACCAGGTTCCACGGGTCCTGCCCCCACCACTAAGTTCCACGGGTCCTGCCCCCACCACCAGGTTCCACGGGTCTCCCCAAAACAGGTTCCACGGGTCCTGCCCCCACCACCAGGTTCCACGGGTCCTGCCCCCACCACGAAGTTCCACGGGTTCTGCCCCCACCACCAGGTTCCACGGGTCCTGCCCCCACCACCAGATTCCAGGGTTCACCCACCCCCCAACAGGTTCCACGGGTTCTGCCCCCACCACCTACCTCATGGCTTCACACGTCAAGCTGTGTGCTGATACACCATAATGGGGAAGGAGGAAGGTAGCTGAAGTGGGATGTCATCCCATTGCTGCACGTTTTATAAACATCGCATGTTATATATGGTATAGTGACTCGTCCCCAGAACCTCACAGATTATAAAAGGTATAGTGACTCGTCCTCTGATTCTAACTTATCATAAAAGGTATAGTGATTCGTTCCCAGAACCTCACAGATTATCAAGGTTATTAAAGTGTTACATATAGCGTGGGTGGAGCTAGAGAGGGTGAATCTAGAGGTCAGATAAGAGCGATAAAGATAAGATTTAAGATATGTGAGTTGGGAAGTATGGTGAACTACGATGTTTAAAGGAGAGGACGTAAGGGCTAGAGTGAGGTAAAGCAACCCGGTGATACGAGTTAAGACCTGTGGTGAGGTGGTGAAAAGGCGAGACAGCTTGACTTTGAAGGCTGAGATGGTTAGATCCAACACTTTGAACTCTGATAATATCAGCTTTAGAATGAGATAACAGATGAGAGATGACAAGAGTGAGACCTCAATGGAGCGTTTTCTACACCTGCGCAGAAGTTGAGAGTTTATGTATTAATTCCCGTAGCTGATGCATCTCCGACTGAATGACAGCGTTACCTGGCAAATGCTAGTGAAAGAAGAGGTCGCTGAAGACGCTGCTGAAAACTAAGGGAGTTGCTAATAAGGTGTCCATAGGGAACCAGTAGATACAGCCGTCACTATTAACTCGATGTATTACATATCAGGTCATGAGCATTAGAAAGATACCACATTTAAGTACAAGACACTAGAGTGACTGAACAGGCCGCAGTGAGGTCGACTCCTTAGTTATGTCGTTTGATAAACAGAAAAATGCAAAATTACTTACTGTTTTCACTGACTGGAACTGTTCTATTGTTTTATCGTCACACGCGAGTGATCTGCCACAACATATCAAATTACGTCAGGCGAATTTATACGTTAACACCATTACGTACAATTAGTGTAGCATTAAAATATATATCACCGGTTTAGTGGCTCTAAACTCTTTACCATTTATTATAACGTTTGAAACTATGACCAGCCGCTTCTCAATCTGTCTCCACTTCTCTACCATAAAAGTAATTATAGAAAAACGAATATGTCCTGAATATATATATATATATATATATATATATATATATATATATATATATATATATATATATTTTTTTTTTTTTTTTTGTCGCTGTCTCCCGCGTTTGCGAGGTAGCGCGAGGAAACAGACGAAAGAAATGGCCCAACCCACCCCCATACACATGTATATACATACACGTCCACACACGCAAATATACATACCTACACAGCTTTCCATGGTTTACCCCAGACGCTTCACATGCCCTGATTCAATCCACTGACAGCACGTCAACCCCGGTATACCACATCGATCCAATTCACTCTATTCCTTGCCCTCCTTTCACCCTCCTGCATGTTCAGGCCCCGATCACTCAAAATCTTTTTCAATCCATCTTTCCACCTCCAATTTGGTCTCCCACTTCTCCTCGTTCCCTCCACCTCCGACACATATATCCTCTTGGTCAATCTTTCCTCACTCATTCTCTCCATGTGCCCAAACCATTTCAAAACACCCTCTTCTGCTCTCTCAACCACGCTCTTTTTATTTCCACACATCTCTCTTACCCTTACGTTACATACTCGATCAAACCACCTCATACCACACATTGTCCTCAAACATCTCATTTCCAGCACATCCACCCTCATGCGCACAACTCTATCCATAGCCCACGCCTCGCAACCATACAACATTGTTGGAACCACTATTCCTTCAAACATACCCATTTTTGCTTTCCGAGATAATGTTCTCGACTTCCACACATTCTTCAAGGCTCGCAGGATTTTCGCCCCCTCCCCCACCCTATGATCCACTTCCGCTTCCATGGTTCCATCCGCTGCCAGATCCACTCCCAGATATCTAAAACACTTTACTTCCTCCAGTTTTTCTCCATTCAAACTTACCTCTCAATTGACTTGACCCTCAACCCTACTGTACCTAATAACCTTGCTCTTATTCACATTTACTCTTAACTTTCTTCTTTCACACACTTTACCAAACTCAGTCACCAGCTTCTGCAGTTTCTCACATGAATCAGCCACCAGCGCTGTATCATCAGCGAACAACAACTGACTCACTTCCCAAGCTCTCTCATCCACAACAGACTTCATACTTGCCCCTCTTTCCAAAACTCTTGCATTCACCTCCCTAACAACCCCATCCATAAAGAAATTAAACAACCATGGAGACATCACACACCCCTGCCGCAAACCTACATTCACTGAGAACCAATTACTTTCCTCTCTTCCTACACGTACACATGCCTTACATCCTCGATAAAAACTTTTCACTGCTTCTAACAACTTGCCTCCCTCACCATATATTCTTAATACTTTCCACAGAGTATCTCTATCAGCTCTATCATATGCCTTCTCCAGATCCAAAAATGCTACATACAAATCCATTTGCTTTTCTAAGTATTTCTCACATACATTCTTCAAAGCAAACACCTGATCTACATATCCTCTACCACTTCTGAAACCACACTGCTCTTCCCCAATCTGATGCTCTGTACATGCCTTCACCGTCTCAATCAATACCCTCCCATATAATTTACCCGGAATACTCAACAGACTTATACCTCTGTAATTTGAGCACTCACTCTTATCCCCTTTGCCTTTGTACAATGGCACTATGCACGCATTTCGCCAATCCTCCGGCACCTCACCATGAATCATACATACATTAAATAACCTTACCAACCAGTCAATAATACAGTCACCCCCTTTTTTAATAGATTCCACTGCAATACCATCCAAACCTGCTGCCTTGCCGGCTTTCATCTTCCGCAAAGCTTTTACTACCTCTTCTCTGTTTACCAAATCATTTTCCCTAACCCTCTCACTTTGCACACCACCTCGACCAAAATACCCTATATCTGCCACTCTATCATCAAACAAATTCAACAAACCTTCAAAATACTCACTCCATCTCTTTCTCACATCACCACTACTTGTTATCACCTCCCCATTTGCGCCCTTCACTGAAGTTCGCATTTGCTCCCTTGTCTTACGCACTTTATTTACCTCCTTCCAGAACATCTTTTTATTCTCCCTAAAATCTAATGATACTCTCTCACCCCAACTCTCATTTGCCCTCTTTTTCACCTTTTGCACCTTTCTCTTGACCTCCTGTCTCTTTCTTTTATACATCTCCCACTCAATTGCATTTTTTCCCTGCAAAAATCGTCCAAATGCCTCTCTCTTCTCTTTCACTAATAATCTTACTTCTTCATCCCACCACTCACTACCCTTTCTAATCAACCCACCTCCCACTCTTCTCATGCCACAAGCATCTTTTGCGCAATCCATCGCTGATTCCCTAAATACAACCCATTCCACCCCCACTCCCTTTACTTCCATTGTTCTCACCTTTTTCCATTCTGTACTCATTATATATATATATATATATATATATATATATATATATATATATATATATATATATATATATATTTTTTTTTTTTTTTTTGTCGCTGTCTCCCGCGTTTGCGAGGTAGCGCAAGGAAACAGACGAAAGAAATGGCCCAACCCACCCCCATACACATGTATATACATACGTCCACACACGCAAATATACATACCTACACAGCTTTCCATGGTTTACCCCAGTCGCTTCACATGCCTTGATTCACTCCACTGACAGCACGTCAACCCCGGTATACTACATCGCTCCAATTCACTCTATTCCTTGCCCTCCTTTCACCCTCCTGCATGTTCAGGCCCCGATCACACAAAATCTTTTTCACTCCATCTTTCCACCTCCAATTTGGTCTCCCTCTTCTCCTCGTTCCCTCCACCTCCGACACATATATTTTCTTGGTCAATCTTTCCTCACTCATTCTCTCCATGTGCCCGAACCATTTCAAAACACCCTCTTCTGCTGTCTCAACCACGCTCTTTTTATTTCCACACATCTCTCTTACCCTTACGTTACTTACTCGATCAAACCACCTCACACCACACATTGTCCTCAAACATCTCATTTCCAGCACATCCATCCTCCTGCGCACAACTCTATCCATAGCCCACGCCTCGCAACCATACAACATTGTTGGAACCACTATTCCTTCAAACATACCCATTTTTGCTTTCCGAGATAATGTTCTCGACTTCCACACATTCTTCAAGGCTCCCAGAATTTTCGCCCCCTCCCCCACCCTATGATCCACTTCCGCTTCCATGGTTCCATCCGCTGCCAGATCCACTCCCAGATATCTAAAACACTTCACTTCCTCCAGTTTTTCTCCATTCAAACTCGCCTCCCAATTGACTTGACCCTCAACCCTACTGTACCTAATAACCTTGCTCTTATTCACATTTACTCTTAACTTTCTTCTTTCACACACTTTACCAAACTCAGTCACCAGCTTCTGCAGTTTCTCACATGAATCAGCCACCAGTGCTGTATCATCAGCGAACAACAACTGACTCACTTCCCAAGCTCTCTCATCCCCAACAGACTTCATACTTGCCCCTCTTTCCAAAACTCTTGCATTTACCTCCCTAACAACCCCATCCATAAACAAATTAAACAACCATGGAGACATCACACACCCCTGCCGCAAACCTACATTCACTGAGAACCAATCACTTTCCTCTCTTCCTACACATACACATGCCTTACATCCTCGATAAAAACTTTTCACTGCTTCTAACAACTTGCCTCCCACACCATATATTCTTAATACCTTCCACAGAGCATCTATATCAACTCTATCATATGCCTTCTCCAGATCCATAAATGCTACATACAAATCCATTTGCTTTTCTAAGTATTTCTCACATACATTCTTCAAAGCAAACACCTGATCCACACATCCTCTACCACTTCTGAAACCACACTGCTCTTCCCCAATCTGATGCTCTGTACATGCCTTCACCCTCTCAATCAATATCCTCCCATATAATTTACCAGGAATACTCAACAAACTTATACCTCTGTAATTTGAGCACTCACTCTTATCCCCTTTGCCTTTGTACAATGGCACTATGCACGCATTCCGCCAATCCTCCGGCACCTCACCATGAGTCATACATACATTAAATAACCTTACCAACCAGTCAACAATACAGTCACCCCCTTTTTTAATAAATTCCACTGCAGTACCATCCAAACCTGCTGCCTTGCCGGCTTTCATCTTCCGTAAAGCTTTTACTACCTCTTCTCTGTTTACCAAATCATTTTCCCTAACCCTCTCACTTTGCACACCACCTCGACCAAAACACCCTATATCTGCCACTCTATCATCAAACACATGTCGTAGAAAGCGACTAGAGGGGACGGGAGCGGGGGGCCAGAAATCCTCCCCTCGTATTTTTTTTAACTTTCTAAAATGGGAAACAGAAGAAGGAGTCCCGCGGGGAATGCTCATTCTCCTCGAAGGGTCAGATTGGGGTGCCTAAATGTGTGTGGATGTAACCAAGATGTGAAAAAAGGAGAGATAGGTAGTATGTTTGAGGAAAGGAACCTGGATGTTTTGGCTCTGAGTGAAACGAAGCTCAAGGGTAAAGGGGAAGAGTGGTTTGGGAATGTCTTGGGAGTAAAGTCAGGGGTTAGTGAGAAGACAAGAGCAAGGGAAGGAGTAGCAATACTCCTGAAACAGGAGTTGTGGGAGTATGTGATAGAATGTAAGAAAGTAAATTCTCGATTAATATGGGTAAAACTGAAAATTGATGGAGAGAGATGGGTGATTATTGGTGCATATGCACCTGGGCATGAGAAGAAAGATCATGAGAGGCAAGTGTTTTGGGAGCAGCTGAATGAGTGTGTTAGTGGTTTTGATGCACGAGACCGGGTTATAGTGATGGGAGATTTGAATGCAAAGGTGAGTAATGTGGCAGTTGAGGGAATAATTGGTATACATGGGGTGTTCAGTGTTGTAAATGGAAATGGTGAAGAGCTTATAGATTTATGTGCTGAAAAAGGACTGATGATTGGGAATACCTGGTTTAAAAAGCGAGATATACATAAGTATACTTATGTAAGTAGGAGAGATGGCCAGAGAGCGTTATTGGATTAGGTGTTAATTGACAGGCGTGCGAAAGAGAGACTTTTGGATGTTAATGTGCTGAGAGGTGCAACTGGAGGGATGTCTGATCATTATCTTGTGGAGGCTAAGGTGAAGATTTGTATGGGTTTTCAGAAAAGAAGAGTGAATGTTGGGATGAAGAGGGTGGTGAGAGTAAGTGAGCTTGGGAAGGAGACTTGTGTGAGGAAGTACCAGGAGAGACTGAGTACAGAATGGAAAAAGGTTAGAACAATGGAAGTAAGGGTAGTGGGGGAGGAATGGGATGTATTTAGGGAATCAGTGATGGATTGCGCAAAAGATGCTTGTGGCATGAGAAGAGTGGGAGGTGGGTTGATTAGAAAGGGTAGTGAGTTGTGGGATGAAGAAGTAAGAGTATTAGTGAAAGAGAAGAGAGAGGCATTTGGACGATATTTGCAGGGAAAAAATGCAATTGAGTGGGAGATGTATAAAAGAAAGAGACAGGAGGTCAAGAGAAAAGTGCAAGAGGTGAAAAAAAGGGCAAATGAGAGTTGGGGTGAGAGAGTATCATTAAATTTTAGGGAGAATAAAAAGATGTTCTGGAAGGAGGTAAATAAAGTGCGTAAGACAAGGGAGCAAATGGGAACTTCAGTGAAGGGCGCAAATGGGGAGGTGATAACAAGTAGTGGTGATGTGAGAAGGAGATGGAGTGAGTAATATATATATATATATATATATATATATATATATATATATATATATATATATATATATATATATATATATAATATGAACCATTGGAATCGGGTGTTATAGGATCAAGGGAGGGGGGCGAAGGATCTGGGAACGATGAAGAATGTATGGAAGGAGAGAAGGTTATCTCGGAGAGCAAAAATAGGTATGTTTGAAGGAATAGTGGTTCCAACCATGTTATATGGTTGCGAGGCGTGGGCTATAGATAGGGTTGTGCGAAGGAGGGAGGATGTGTTGGAAAAGAAATGCTTATCTTTTTTTCTTCCTTCATTCATTTGTGCTGTTTCCTGTGGGGCGAGATGGCGTCGAAAAAGGGATGAAGACGAGCAAGTATGAATATGTACATGTTCACAAATGTGCACGTGAATGTATATATGATATGTATAATATGAGAAAGAAACTTTGATACACACATGTATATGTACGGGTATGTGCGTATTTGTGTATATGAGTGGATGTGTCTGTCTTCGTTCGTATTGTAGTGCTTCCTTGCTAACACGGGAAACGTGAATCAAGAATATATATATATATATATATATATATATATATATATATATATATATATATATATATATATATATATATATATATATAAAGTACAGTTCCCTCCACCTCCGATACATATGTCCTCTTGGTCAATCTTTCCTCTCTCATTCTCTCCATGTGCCCAAACCATTTCAAAACACCCTCTTCTGCTCTCTCAACCACGCTCTTTTTATTTCCACACATCTCTCTTACCCTTACATTACTCACTCGATCAAACCACCCCACACCACACATCGTCCCCAAACATCTCATTTCCAGCACATCCACCCTCCTGCGCACAACTCTATCCATAGCCCACGCCTCGCAACCATACAACATTGTTGGAACCACTATTCCTTCAAACATATTCATTTTTGCTTTCCGAGATAATGTTCTCGACTTCCACACACTCTTCAAGGCTCCCAGGATTTTCGCCCCTTCCCCCCCCTATGATTCACTTCCGCTTCCATGGTTTCATCCGCTGCCAGATCCACTCCCAGATACTTGACCCTCAACCCCACTGTACCCAATAACCCTGCTCTCATTCACATTCACCCCCAACTCTCTTCTTTCACACAACCCACCAAACTCAGTCACCAGCTTCTGCAGTTTCTCACATGAATCAGCCACTAGCGCTGTATCATCAGCGAACAACAACCGACTCACTTCCCAAGCCCTCCCTCGAGGAGAAGTGGGAGACCAAATTGGAGGTGGAAAGATGGAGTGAAAAAGATTTTGAGTGATCGGGGCCTGAACATGCAGGAGGGTGAAAGGCGGGCAAAGAATAGAGTGAATTGGATCAATGTGGTATACCGGGGTTGACGTGCTGTCGGTGGATTGAATCGGGGCATGTGAAGCGTCTGGGGTAAACCATGGAAAGTTGTGTGGGGACTGGATGTGGAGGGGGAGCTGTGGTTTCGGGCATTATTGCGTGACAGCTAGAGACTGAGTGTGAACGAATGGGGCCCTTGTTGTCTTTTCCTAGCGCTACCTCGCACACTTGAGGGGGGAGGGGGATGGTATTCCATGTGTGGCGAGGTGGCGATGGGAATGAATAAAGGCAGACAGTGTGAATTGTGCGCATGGGTATATATGTATGTGTCTGTGTGTGTATATTTATGTGTACATTGAGATGTATAGGTATGTATATTTGCGTGTGTGGACGTGTATGTATATACATGTGTATGGGGGTGGGTTGGGCCATTTCTTTTGTCTGTTTCCTTGCGCTACCTCGCAAACGCGGGAGACAGCGACAAACCAAAATAATAAAATAAAATGATATATATATATATATATATATATATATATATATATATATATATATATATATATATATATATATATATATATATATATGATGATAGAGTGGCAGATATAGGGTGTTTTGGTCGAGGTGGTGTGCAAAGTGAGAGGGTTAGGGAAAATGATTTGGTAAACGGAGAAGAGGTAGTAAAAGCTTTGCGGAAGATGAAAGCCTGCAAGGCAGCAGGTTTGGATGGTATTGCAGTGGAATTTATTAAAAAAGGGGGTGACTGTATTATTGACTGGTTGGTAAGGTTATTTAATATATGTATGACTCATGGTGAGGTGCCTGAGGTTTGGCGGAATGCGTGCATAGTGCCATTGTACAAAGGCAAAGGGGATAAGAGTGAGTGCTCAAATTACAGAGATATAAGTTTGTTGAGTATTCCTGGTAAATTATATGCGAGGGTATTGATTGAGAGGGTGAAGGCATGTACAGAGCATCAGATTGGGGAAGAGCAGTGTGGTTTCAGAAGTGGTAGAGGATGTGTGGATCAGGTGTTTGCTTTGAAGAATGTATGTGAGAAATACTTAGAAAAGCAAATGGATTTGTATGTAGCATTTATGGATCTGAAGAAGGCATATGATAGAGTTGATAGAGATGCTCTGTGGAAGGTATTAAGAATATATGGTGTGGGAGGCAAGTTGTTAGAAGCAGTGAAAAGTTTTTATCGAGGATGTAAGGCATGTGTACGTGTAGGAAGAGAGGAAAGTGATTGGTTCTCAGTGAATGTAGGTTTGCGGCAGGGGTGTGTGATGTCTCCATGGTTGTTTAATTTGTTTATGGATGGGGTTGTTAGGGAGGTGAATGCAAGAGTTTTGGAAAGAGGGGCAAGTATAAAGTCTGTTGGGGATGAGAGAGCTTGGGAAGTGAGTCAGTTGTTGTTCGCTGATGATACAGCACTGGTGGCTGATTCATGTGAGAAACTGCAGAAGCTGGTGACTGAGTTTGGTAAAGTGTGTGAAAGAAGAAAGTTAAGAGTAAATGTGAATAAGAGCAAGGTTATTAGGTACAGTAGGGTTGAGGGTCAAGTCAATTGGGAGGTAAGTTTGAATGGAGAAAAACTGGAGGAAGTGAAGTGTTTTAGATATCTGGGAGTGGATCTGGCAGCGGATGGAACCATGGAAGCGGAAGTGGATCATAGGGTGGGGAAGGGGGCGAAAATTCTGGGAGCCTTGGAAAATGTGTGGAAGTCGAGAACATTATCTCGGAAAGCAAAAATGGGTATGTTTGAAGGAATAGTGGTTCCAACAATGTTGTATGGTTGCGAGGCGTGGGCTATGGATAGAGTTGTGCGCAGGAGGATGGATGTGCTGGAAATGAGATGTTTGAGGACAATGTGTGGTGTGAGGTGGCTTGATCGAGTAAGTAACGTAAGGGTAAGAGAGATGTGTGGAAATAAAAAGAGCGTGGTTGAGACAGCAGAAGAGTGTGTCTTGAAATGGATTGGGCACATAGAGAGAATGAGTGAGGAAAGATTGACCAAGAGGATATATGTGTCGGAGGTGGAGGGAACGAGGAGAAGTGGGAGACCAAATTGGAGGTGGAAAGATGGAGTGAAAAAGATTTTGTGTGATCGGGGCCTGAACATGCAGGAGGGTGAAAGGAGGGCAAGGAATAGAGTGAATTGGATCGATGTGGTATACCGGGGTTGACGTGCTGTCAGTGGATTGAATCAGGGCATGTGAAGCGTCTGGGGTAAACCATGGAAAGCTGTGTAGGTATGTATATTTGCGTGTGTGGACGTATGTATATACATGTGTATGGGGGTGGGTTGGGCCATTTCTTTCGTCTGTTTCCTTGCGCTACCTCGCAAACGCGGGAGACAGCGACAAAGCAAAAAAAAAATATATATATATATATATATATATATATATATATATAAATATATATATATATATATATATATATATATATATATATATATATATATATATATATATATATATATAAATTATATATATATATATATATATATATATATATATATATATATATATATATAAAGGTGCAAGAGGTGAAAAAGAGGGCAAATGAGAGTTGGGGTGAGAGAGTATCGTTACTTTTCAGGGAGAATAAAAAGATGTTTTGGAAGGCGGTAAATAAAGTGCGTAAGACAAGGGAGCAAATGGGAACTTCAGTGAAGGGGGCTAATGGGGAGGTGATAACAAGTAGTGGCGATGTGAGAAGGAGATGAAGTGAGTATTTTGAAGGTTTGTTAAATGTGTTTGATGATAGAGTGGCAGATATAGGGTGTTTTGGTCGAGGTGGTGTGCAAAGTGAGAGGGTTAGGGAAAATGATTTGGTAAATAGAGAGAGGTAGTAAAAGCTTTACGGAAGATGAAAGCCGGCAAGGCAGCAGGTTTGGATGGTATTGCAGTGGAATTTATTAAAAAAGGGGGTGACTGTATTATTGACTGGTTGGTAAGGTTATTTAATATATGTATGACTCATGGTGAGGTGCCTGAGGATTGGCGGAATGCGTGTATAGTGCCATTGTACAAAGGCAAAGGGGATAAGAGTGAGTGCTGAAATTACAGAGGTATAAGTTTGTTGAGTATTCCTGGTAAATTATATGGGAGGGTATTGATTGAGAGGGTGAAGGCATGTACAGAGCATCAGATTGGGGAAGAGCAGTGTGGTTTCAGAAGTGGTAGAGGATGTGTGGATCAGGTGTTTGCTTTGAAGAATGTATGTGAGAAATACTTAGAAAAACAAACGGATTTGTATGTAGCATTTATGGATCTGGAGAAGGCTTATGATAGAGTTGATAGAGATGCTCTGTAGAAGGATTTAAGAATATATGGTGTGGGAGGCAAGTTGTTAGAAGCAGTGAAAAGTTTTTATCAAGGATGTAAGGCATGTGTACGTGTAGGAAGAGAGGAAAGTAATTGGTTCTCAGTGAATATAGGTTTGCGGCAGGGGTGTGTGATGTCTCCATGGTTGTTTAATTTGTTTATGGATGGGGTTGTTAGGGAGGTGAATGCAAGAGTTTTGGAAAGAGGGGCAAGTATGCAGTCTATTGTGGATGAGAGAGCTTGGGAAGTGAGTCAGTTGTTGTTCGCTGATGATACAGCGCTGATGGCTGATTCATGTAAGAAACTGCAGAAGCTGGTGACTGAGTTTGGTAAAGTGTGTGAAAGAAGAAAGTTAAGGGTAAATGTGAATAAGAGCAAGGTTATTAGGTACAGTAGGGTTGAGGGTCAAGTCAATTGGGAGGTAAGTTTGAATGGAGAAAAACTGGAGGAAGTAAAGTGTTTTAGATATCTGGGAGTGGATCTGGCAGCGGATGGAACCATGGAAGCGAAAGTGAATCATAGGGTGGGACGAGGGGGTCAAATTTCTGGGAGCCTTGAAGAATGTGTGGAAGTCGAGAACATTATCTCGGAAAGCAAAAATGGGTATGTTTGAAGGAATAGTGGTTCCGACAATGTTGTATTGTTGGGAGGCGTGGGCTATAGTTATGCGCACGAGGGTGGATGTGCTGGAAATGAGATGTTTGAGGACAATATATGGTGTGAGGTGGTTGGATCGAGTAAGTAACGTACGGGTAAGAGAGATGTGTGGAAATAAAAAGAGTGTGGTTGAGAGAGCAGAAGAGGGTGTTTTGAAATGGATTGGTCACATGGAGAGAATGAGTGAAGAAAGATTGACCAAGAGGATATATATGTCAGAGGTGGAGGGAACGAGGAGAAGTGGGAGACCAAATTGGAGGTGGAAAGATGGATTGAAAAAGATTTTGAGTGATCGGGGCCTGAACATGCAGGAGGATGGAAGGCGTGCAAGGAATAGAGTGAATTGGAACGATGTGGTATACCGGTGTCGACGTGCTGTCAATGGATTGAATCAGGGCATGTGAAGCATCTGGGGTAAACCACGGAAAGTGTGTGGGGCCTGGATGTGGAAAGGGAGCCGTGGTTTCGGTGCATTATTACATGACAGCTAGAGACTGAGTGTGAACGAATGTGGCCTTTGTTGTCTTTTCCTAGCGCTACCTCGCACACATGAGGAGGGAGGGGGTTGTTATTCCATGTGTGGCGAGGTGGCGATGGGAACAAATAAAGGCAGACAGTATGAATTATGTACATGTGTATATATGTATATGTCTGTGTGTGTATATATATGTGTACATTGAGATGTATAGGTATGTATATTTGCTTGTGTGGACGTGTATGTACATACATGTGTATGTGGGCGGGTTGGGACATTCTTTCGTCTGTTTCCTTGCGCTACCTCGCTAACGCGGGAGACAACGACAAAGGAAAATAAAATGAATAAATAAAGTACAGTACCAACAAGAGTGAGAGATCCAGTACACAGAACAGTACCATCAACTGCTGGAGGTCCTCTGCACTGTACAGTAACATGACTGACAAAAACAAACTTAAAAGAAAACAGGAATAAGGAAGTCGCATAATCCCAGATGTGTGGGGGGTCGCTTCCAGCCCCGGCCATCAGGACGGACACCAGATGCCTCTGGCACAAGTGCTGGAAACCAAGACCTTCCTGCACCTATGACTCTCATGTGGCATTCCTTCCAGCCCCGGCCATCAGGAGGGGCACCGAGTGCCGCTGTGACTCGCATATCACCCAAACAATTACACTTGCTAGCACTTGCCTCAGTAATATGGCACCGGGGACCATATCGCCTGACACTTATATACACGTGTCGGTAGTTCGCTGCACCTGCTGTAGTCACTGTTATCCCTCGGCTGTTGCATGCTTAATTCTCTTCAGCTCCATATCATGATGTCAGCTCCTCTCAGCTGGTGTGCGAGCTGTTCCGTTGGGTGCTGGAGATAGTGCTATTTTTTCTTTTTTTTTTGCTGCAGAAATATGATTCCCCCCCAGCAACTGTAGATGGATCCCTTTAGTTTCTGTAGACACAGCTCCCTGTAGCAGGTGTAGACGTATGTCCTTTCAGTAGCTGTAGGCGCAGTTCTCCCTTCGTTGCCGCTGAAGGAGTTCCCAGTAATCGTCTGTGTTTTCGGCGCTTAATAGAACAGTGGTCAGGTATTCGTGCCATAGACGAGACCTGGATTATGGTTCTCATGCTCTGGTCACTCCGCCGAAAGGAAGAATATAACTGACCGGTTCCAGAGGAGAGCATCATGTGGTATGGTGCCTGCATGAAGAAAGCTGAGCTACAGTGAGGGGCTTTCTATAAGAAAATGGTTCATTTCTTGAGGAAAGAATATGACCGAATTCAGATACCTAAACTCTGCTGCTGCGATGCGTCTGGCAGTCTGAACCCAAACAGGTCCTTCAGGATGGAGGACGTAGAATCCAAAGGAGCGACAGGGAACAGCAGACCTCATCCGATGTGTGAACAACTGGGGTGTGTGGGTGGCTGCTGGGAGAGTGGAGGGAAAGGTTGGTGATCCTATATGTTTGAGAAACTTACACACACACACACACACACACACACACACACACACACACACACACACACAAGGGCCTCCATGGTGTGTGGTTAGTGTTACGGACCATTATGCAGTGCTGGCTCGGTTGAGGTAGGGTCAGTATGAGTTCGAATCCTTGGCGCGGGAGTCGGCCCACAGTCAGTCGAAGCTGTTCTTCCTCCCCTTAGGGCTGGTCGATAAATGGGTACCTGGCTTAGGCTGGGGTTTGTGTCATTACTATGTGTTATTACCGTAGGTGTGTAGGTGTGTTATGTGAAGAGACATTTACACTCCCGTTGCCCGTCTCTTAACTTTCTATATATGTACTATGTCTTTACCGCTGTGTATGTCTGCCAACACTCGCACCCCAGCTCGATCAGGTACTCCTTTATCGTCCGACCTCGAGGTGAGGATGAACACCTGGGTTGGATGTAGACTGACTGCCACGTCGACTCGTGGTCAACGCACTTTCGCCCCTGACAACAAATGTACAAAGCCTCCCTCTCACAGTATGGATACAAATTCCCTCTCCTCTAGTATGGGTACAAGGTCCCTCTTCCTCTCAGTATGGGTACAAGGTCCCTCTCCCTCTCACAGTATGGGTACAAGGTCCCTCTCACAGTATGGGTACAAGGTCCCTCTCCCTCTCACAGTATGGGTACAAGGTCTCTCTCCCTCTCACTGTATGTGTACAAGGTCTCTATCCCTCTCACAGTATGGGTACAAGGTCTCTATCCCTCTCACAGTATGGGTACAAGGTCCCTCTCCCTCTCACAGTATAGGTACAAGGTCTCTCTCCCTCTTACAGTATGGGTACAAGGTCTCTCTCCCTCTCACAGTATGGGTACAAGGTCTCTCTCCCTCTCACAGTATGGGTACAAGGTCTCTCTTCCTCTCACAGTATGGGTACAAGGTCCCTCTCCCTCTCACAGTATGGGTACAAGGTCCCTCTTCCTTTAGTATGGGTACAAGGTCCCTCTCCCTCTCACAGTATGGGTACAAGGTCTCTCTCCCTCTCACTGTATGTGTACAAGGTCTCTATCCCTCTCACAGTATGGGTACAAGGTCTCTCTCCCTCTCACAGTATGTGTACAAGGTCTCTATCCCTCTCACAGTATGGGTACAAGGTCTCTATCCCTCTCACAGTATGGGTACAAGGTCTCTATCCCTCTCACAGTATGTGTACAAGGTCTCTATCCCTCTCACAGTATGGGTACAAGGTCCCTCTCCCTCTCACAGTATGGGTATAAGGTCTCTCTCCCTCTCACAGTATGGGTACAAGGTCCCTCTCCCTCTCACAGTATAGGTACAAGGTCTCTCTCCCTCTCACAGTATGGGTACAAGGTCTCTCTCCCTCTCACAGTATGGGTACAAGGTCTCTCTCCCTCTCACAGTATGGGTATAAGGTCTCTCTTCCTCTCACAGTATGGGTACAAGGTCCCTCTCCCTCTCACAGTATGGGTACAAGGTCCCTCTTCCTCTAGTATGGGTACAAGGTCCCTCTCCCTCTCACAGTATAGGTACAAGGTCTCTCTCCCTCTCACAGTATGGGTACAAGGTCTCTCTCCCTCTCACAGTATGGGTACAAGGTCTCTCTCCCTCTCACAGTATGGGTACAAGGTCTCTCTCCCTCTCACAGTATGGGTACAAGGTCTCTCTCCCTCTTACAGTATGGGTACAATGTCCCTCTCCCTCTCACAGTATGGGTACAAGGTCCCTCTCCCTCTTACAGTATGGGTACAAGGTCCCTCTTCCTCTCACAGTATGGGTACAAGGTCTCTCTCCCTCTTACAGTATGGGTACAATGTCCCTCTCCCTCTCACAGTATGGGTACAAGGTCTCTCTCCCTCTCACACTATGGGTACAAGGTCCCTCTTCCTCTCACAGTATGGGTACAAGGTCTCTCTCCCTCTCACACTATGGGTACAAGGTCTCTCTCCCTCTCACAGTATGGTTACAAGGTCCCTCTCATAGTATGGGTACGAGATCCCTCTCCCTCTCACAGTATGGGTACAAGGTCCCTCTCCCTCTTACAGTATGGGTACAAGATCTCTCTCCCTCTCACAGTATGGGTACAAGGTCCCTCTCCCTCTCATAGTATGGGTACAAGGTCTCTCTCCCTCTCACAGTATGGGTACAAGGTCCCTCTCCCTCTTACAGTATGGGTACAAGGTCCCTCTCCCTCTCATAGTATGGGTACAAGGTCTCTCTTCCTCTCACAGTATGGGTACAAGGTCCCTCTCCCTCTCACAGTATGGGTACAAGGTCCCTCTCCCTCTCACAGTATGGGTACAAGGTCCCTCTCCCTCTCACAGTATGGGTACAAGATCTCTCTCCCGACCACAGTCTACACAGAGGAGTCCTCGTTCTCATACACAGCACATACACAACATCCCTCCAGTCTGTACAGTAGGGGCTCAGTCAGCATCTCTACCACCACCCTCAGCCACCAGGTAAATGTACCCCTCACCCTTAACACTGAGTGGTGGTAATCTTGTCAGAGGTCGGAGGAGCTCATTCGGAGGATCCTGCTAAACGCCTCTCGCTGTATGAATTTACCAGAATAATAGATCACTCGGGAGACGCACCACATTATTCCCGGTAATATAGTCAGCTAAGCTTCCGAAAGTTTTTCATCAGTTTCTCTAGCCGAAAACTTTTTTTTAACACGAAAAAGCTTCTTGATTAACATAAATTTGGCAAGTTGTAGATGATAATTAATTCTGGTAGAGATAAGGACGAGAGAGAGAGAGAGAGAGAGAGAGAGAGAGAGAGAGAGAGAGAGAGAGAGAGAGAGAGAGAGAGAGATGAAAAGCAAGAATACTGGCGACCATGGCTAGTAATCCAGCAAGGCCAACATCTGAAGATAACCAGAAAACTTTTACTGTTCTTGATGGTGAGAGGTGACTGCCTGACGTCATCTTTCTTTATCTGATCTTGTGAGAGACGAGAAGAATTTGTAGCGGTCACATGACCCAGCCCATCCTCTAGGGTCATGTTGAACTGAAGGAAGGTGGGAGATAAGGCGAGGCCAAGGGCCAGCCAGGCAAGAGTGTTATGGACAAGACCTAATGAGGAGAGACAGAGAGGGTGTGGGGCCTTGTGGCTGTGAGAGGAGGCAGCTGAAGTGTTCTCCATATATCACAGGGAAGACTTAAAGGCAGGACCTAAACCGGTTTCTAACAGAGGAAACAGAAAGATCTCACAAGAAATATTGTCGGTGTATTAAAGTAGGAACTCTTGGAACACGATCCTCACAAATGATTCATTGTCTTGGCCATTGCCGGTAGTGGAAACTTCAGGTAGAGCACCAGCAACATCAAGACCAGATGAAGAAAACTTCAGGAGGACATGAAAAGAATAATCAGGATGATGGAAAACTTGTTCCATGAACGTGAGGGTTGATGGCCTTGGATCCACTCCTGAAGGAGACCGTGTAGGAGGAACCGACACATATTCTCACAGTGATCAGGGAAGATGCTTTTCTTTATCATATGATGATCCCATCACCACCATCTTCACCACCATCATCATCATCATCGTCTGTCATACACAAGGGCTACCACTCTATAACACACTGGGTCAGTGGTCAGGGAGGATGCTGCTTCTTACCACATGATGGTATTACAGGTACTACAGAAGTCGTATAGTCTGGCAATGATCAGTAACCCACAGTTCCCATCAGCTCCTCATATTTGCCACAAACAATATCACTGTTTTCATACTCGAACGAATGAGCGTATTTTGATGACCGCTGAATACAGTTTTATTTCCTTCAGTTGGAAATATATCTCCAGGACACCAAGGGAATTAAGGCTCACATTTCCACGATATTTTTTCCCGAAATTAACTCATCCCTTGATGTTTGGTTCGGATTAATTAAGCATGGAATCTTTATTTCACTCAGTTTTTATGTATCCTCCCCTCTCGTTTTTAATTTTCCAGAAGAAGGAAAAGAGAAGGGGGCCAAGTGAGGATTTCCCTCAAAGGCTCAGTCCTCTGTTCTTAACGCTACCTCGCTAACGCGGGAAATGGCGAATAGTATGAATATATATATATATATATATATATATATATATATATATATATATATATATATACAGAATGGAAAAAGTGAGAACAAAGGAGGTAAGGGGAGTGGGGGAGGAAAGGGATGTATTTAGGGAAGCAGTGATGGCTTGCGCAAAAGATGCTTGTGGCATGAGAAGCGTGGGAGGTGGGCAGATTAGAAAGGGTAGTGAGTGGTGGGATGAAGAAGTAAGATTATTAGCGAAAGAGAAGAGAGAGGCATTTGGACGATTTTTGCAGGGAAATAATGCAAATGACTGGGAGATGTATAAAAGAAAGAGGCAGGAGGTCAAGAGAAAGGTGCAAGAGGTGAAAAAGCGGGCAAATGAGAGTTGGGGTGAGAGAGTATCATTAAATTTTAGGGAGAATAAAAAAATGTTTTGGCAGGAGGTAAATAAAGTGCGTAAGACAAGGGAACAAATGGGAACTTCAGTGAAGGGGGCTAATGGGAAGGTGATAACAAGTAGTGGTGATGTGAGAAGGAGATGGAGTGAGTATTTTGAAGGTTTGTTGAATGTGTTTGATGATAGAGTGTATTTTGATGACCGCTGAATACAGTTTTATTTCCTTCAGTTGGAAATATATCTCCAGGACACCAAGGGAATTAAGGCTCACATTTCCACGATATTTTTTCCCGAAATTAACTCATCCCTTGATGTTTGGTTCGGATTAATTAAGCATGGAATCTTTAAAGTGAGAGGGTTGTGGAAAATGATTTGGTAAACAGAGAAGAGGTAGTAAAAGCTTTGCGGAAGATGAAAGCCGGTAAGGCAGTGGGTTTGGATGGAATTGCAGTGGAATTTATCAAAAAAGGGGGTGACTGTATTGTTGACTGGTTGGTAAGGTTATTTAATGTATGTATGGCTTAAGGCCTGTCTACACGAACGGGCCTGATCGGCGGGTTTGCCCGTTAACGGGCAAATTCTGGCGGGCCTGCCCGTGAATGTTGTCCACACGACCGAAGTGATGAACAGCCGGGCTGCCCGACGATGTTGCCAGTAGCGGGTGGAGTGCGGTACGAGAACCATGGGCCTAACATTGTCAAGAAAAAGATTTTATGCTCTGTGATAATAGCTTTGTGTCTCAAGAAGAAAAAGAAGAAAAGGATATGGTATAGAGACGTATCCTCATCATTCCCAGTGTTTTGGCTTGTGTCCAAGTTTGACAATGAAGGTCTTGGATTATCACTGTCATGGAGGAAAATCAGGTCATAGAAGCACCACAATTTAGGTACATAGATATCCTCACTCCCAGCTCCTGACTTCTGTGAATGCTTTACTTTCTTGCATTCACGCCGAAATTGGTTACGCAGCGTGTCTGTTTTCTTTTTTATGTCATCCGTCGTAACGGAAGTACCATGCTCTCTCATCTCCGCAGCAATAGCCTTCACTGCTGTTATGCGTTTGTCTCTGTTCTTATAGCATTTCAGCTTCACATTCCTTAAACATGGATTCTTACGATAAAGGTCAAAGTACTAGTAAGTGCTTTAGACCAATAAATTGTTTGTGGCTCACTAGAGTTATCCTGTGCTGCCATCGTTAAATGTTCACTGTGCTACTATGCCGTGGGATGTGGGATGAAGGCCCGCTGTGGGTTCACGATATTATCTTGCGTCTGGCAGGGTAGAAACTCCAGCTACCGGGCACTAGCTCAGTGATTTCGCTCGGCGGGCTTTCGGGCAATTTGATCGTTTGCCCGTCAAATATGCCCGTTAACGGGCAAGCCCGCCGATCAGGCCCGCTCGTGTAGACAGGCCTTAATGGTGAGGTGCCTGAGGATTGGCGGAATGCTTGCATAGTGCCATTGTACAAAGGCAAAGTGGATAAGAGTGAGTGCTCAAATTACAGAGGTATAAGTTTGTTGAGTATTCCTGGTAAATTATATGGGAGGGTATTGATTGAGAGGGTGAAGGCATGTACAGAGCATCAGATTAGGGAAGAGCAGTGTGGTTTCAGAAGTGGTAGAGGATGTGTGGATCAGGTGTTTGCTTTGAAGAATGTATGTGAGAAATACTTAGAAAAGCAAATGGATTTGTATGTAGCATTTATGGATCTGGAGAAGGCATATGATAGAGTTGATAGAGATGCTCTGTGGAAGGTATTAAGAATATATGGTGTGGGAGGCAAGTTGTTAGAAGCAGTGAAAAGTTTTTATCGAGGATGTAAGGCATGTGTACGTGTAGGAAGAGAGGAAAGTGACTGGTTCTCAGTGAATGTAGGTTTGCGGTAGGGGTGTGTGATGTCTCCATGGTTGTTTAATTTGTTTATGGATGGGGTTGTTAGGGAGGTGAATGCAAGAGTTTTGGAAAGGGGGCAAGTATGCAGTCTGTTGTGGATGAGAGAGCTTGGGGAAGTGAGTCACTTGTTGTTCGCCGATGATACAGCGCTGGTGGCTTATGTGAGAAACTACAGATGCTGGTGACTGAGTTTGGTAAAGTGTGTGAAAGAAGAAAGTTGAGAGTAAATGTGAATAAGAGTGAGGTTATTAGGTAAAGTAGGGTTGAGAGTCAAGTCAACTGGGAGGTAAGTTTGAATGGAGGAAAACTGGAGGAAGTGAAGCGTTTTAGATATCTGGGAGTGGATTTGGCAGCGGATGGAACCATGGAAGCGGAAGTGAATCATAGGGTGGGGGAGGGGGCGAACGTTCTGGGATCCTTGAAGAATATGTGGAAGTCGAGAACATTATCTCGGAAAACAAAAATGGCTATGTTTGAAGGAATAGTGGTTCCAACAATGTTGTATGGTTGCGAGGCGTGGGCTATGGATAGAGTTGTGCGCAGGAGGGTGGATGTGCTGGAAATGAGATGTTTGAGGACAATATGTGGTGTGAGGTGGTTTGATCGAGTAAGTAACAATAGGGTAAGAGAGATGTTTGGTAATAAAAAGAGTGTGGTTGAAAGAGCAGAAGAGGGTGTTTTGAAATGGTTTGGTCACATGGAGGGAATGAGTGAGGAGAGCTTGACCAAGAGGATATACGTGTCAGAGATGGAGGGAACGAGGAGAAGTGGGAGACCAAATTGGAGGTGGAAAGATAGAGTGAAAAAGATTTTGAGTGATCGGGGCCTGAACATGCAGGAGGGTGAAAGGCGTGCAAGGAATAGAGTGAATTGGAACGATGTGGTATACCGGGGTCGACGTGCTGTCAATGGATTGAACCAGGGCATGTGAAGCGTCTGGGGTAAACCATGGAAAGTTCTGTGGAGCCTGGATGTGGAAAGGGAGCTGTGGTTTCGGTGCATTATTACATGACAGCTAGAGACTGAGTGTGAACGAATGTGGCCTTTGTTGTCTTTTCCTAGCGCTACCTCGCACACATGATGGGGGAGGGTGTTGTTATTCCATGTGTGGCGAGGTGGCGATGGGAATGAATAAAGGCAGACAGTATGAATTATGTACATGTGTGTATATGTATATGTCTGTGTGTGTATATATAAGTATACATTGAGATGTATAGGTATGTATACATGCGTGTGTGGACGTGTATGTATATACATGTGTATGTGGGTGGGTTGGGCCATTCTTTCGTCTGTTTCCTTGCGCTACTTCGCTAACGCGGGAGACAGCGACAAAGCAAAATAAAGAAAATAATATATATATATATATATATATATATATATATATATATATATATATATATATATATATATATATATATATAAACTTTGTTTTCCTTCCATAGTGATATATACTCGCCTCATCTAAATTCTAAAAAGGCGCCCCTGTATGTTTGCAGATGATACTTAAAGCGTGAGAAGTGATAACTGAGGACCTAAACTGACTCCAAAGTTGGTGTAATACATTGCTGATGAAATTCATCCTGAGAAAATGCAAGGAAATGATGATAGGACACAGTGGAACATGGCCTCGGTATAATTACCTGACAGGAAATGTGGTTCAGGACTGTGTGTGTGTGTGTGTGTGTGTGTGTGTGTGTGTGTAAGGACCTTGGATGTTGACATCATCCCTAACCCGTCGCCAGAGTCCCACTTCAGGAGAATGATTTAAGGAGACCAACTGTGTCAAGTGTCAAGTATTCATATCATGTTTTAGCAAGCTGTTCATATCCCTAACTAAGACCAAAGCTAGAATATGCTTCTCAAGGTTTGGTCACCGCACCTATAGAGGCATAAAGAACCAATAAAGAAAGTTCAGAGGAATGCAACAGAAATGATACCAGAATTTAGAGAGCTGAGTTAGGAGGAACTTTGCCCACATTGGAAGAGAGAAGAGTGAGGAGTGGCCTAGTCACAACCTTAAAGTTTTTATAACAGATCGATAACATAGACAATAAACAGTTCTTCGAGTGATGTAGGAATAGAACGAGAACGTCACTTAAAATTCATCAAGAAGTTTATTGATAAAGGAATTATTGAAGTACTTTTGTCGAATACGATGGTGAATAAATGAATAGAAAACCTGAGGACGTGGTTTATGAAGACAGCGGGCATAAGTCTAAGAAGGTGTATGATGGAGATTGTACAAGAGACAAGGGCCTCGTGAGTATAAACCTCCCTCCCCGCACAGTACAAGAGATGGGGCTTCACGAATGTAAAACTCCCTCCCCCGTACAGTACAAGAGACGGGGCCTCACGAGTGTAAAACTCCCTCCCCCGTACAGTACAAGAGACGGGGCCTCACGAGTGTAAAACTCCCTCCCCCGTATAGTACAACCAGGTGACTACACAACAAATGAATAATATTAGATAAATAATAATACCCTGACCAGGATCCAGGTGGGATTCCAGCACTTTTCCAGCTTCAGGTGTAGTTTCCAACGCAACATTTTGCATCAAGCAATTATTTCTGTCCAGTCAATACCAACAAGCAATGCGGCCACACCAGAGGCATGGTAATTCCCTCCGACAATTGCTATTTAACCTTCCACTGAGTGTGTGTGTGTGGGGGTCGAACTGTGCGCTAACTGCCGCTTTACTGTTGGCTGCAGACATCCTATTGAAATGGAAAACAAACTGAACTAATTGTCAAGATCAGACGTCCCATCCAGTCATAAACACTGGCTGAACATCAAAGTTTTATGTTATGGAAAGACTTATGGAATTTTCCTTTTTTAAACATTCTTGAAGCTTGATCGCCAGCCTGTCTTTTGAAAATATTAATGGTTTTCAGTCGCCATTCATTTTTGTATGTATATACCCAATGTCCCACCATTGCTCACTAGTGTACCTCCTCAATGCCTCGTTATTACCCCACCAATATTTCCCCAATACCGGTAATGGTTCGTCCCTCAACCATAGATGATAACATATACACTTAACTAGTGAAGGTCACCTTAACAATTACCCACTACAGTTCACCTATATGAATGACTCGCCGTTACCCCTCACTAGTACAGGTTACCAGTACCCCTCACCAGTACACGTCTCTAGCCCAGTTCACCAGCACAGTTCACAAGTCCATATCATTAATAGGCCTCAGGAACGTGTTAGCAGCAGAGATCACCGGAATAACGTCGACAGCAGCCACTGGACTGGCAGAACTCGTCACCAAGGCTTACCAGCACAGCTACCACTGCTGGGCAAGACATCCTACAAGTATAGCTCACCAGAAGAAGTCATCAGACAGCTCACCACTACAACTTGGCATCCCATCCCATCACTACAACCACAACATATCACCAGTATAGTTCTACAACATACAGCAAAGGCTTATCAGGCAGCTTAACCTACAAAGCTCATCAGCACCATTCTCCAGCATAGATCATCAGTACAACTTAGCCTACCAACCCGGCTAAAAAGTCCCAGACTACCTTAATGACACAGTTCACCCGGGCAGATGGACAGAACCCAAGGCGCCTGTTGGGTGCGGCCAGACTGCTGCTGTAACCCCGTCCTCACCCGCCACAACCACCTGACTCCCTGGCTTCAGGCCAGACACCAGTGCCACAACACCACTGATGTTGTTAAACCAAGATGTAAAACCGTTTTACAACCTCCTGCCATGTTCAGGTTGTGCATGAGGGATCATTCCTGGATAATGTTCTACTCTGTAGTCCAACAAAACTCTCACTTGGGCTCCGACCAGGCAATTGCAGATGAAAGAGGCTGTGAGGTAAGATCTGAGAGAGGTCAACATGCCAGACGCGAGTGAGGCTGTGATGCCAGAGACGAGGCGGCTGACAGAGATGAGGCAGGCTGTGGTGAGATGAGTGAGGCTATGATGCCAGACATGTGTGAGGCTGTGATGACAGGGATGAGTGAGGCTGTGGTGCCAGAGATGAGTCATGCTGTGATGACAGTGATGAGAGAGGATGTGGCACAAAACATCGGTTCAAAACCCTCAAAAAAAGATTACGAAAAGCTTTTCCATTCGGGCGGATACATTCGGATCAGAAGTGAGACAGAATGAGTGGTAACACAGTATTGTTGTTTATTCAAGTTACTCTCTAGCTCAGGAAAGTCCAGGACATTTATCGTTTTATTACCTATTGCGATGAAAATGGTTGTCTTTATACGATACGAACAAGTTAAGCTAGGAAATGGAAGATTTGGTGCTGTGTTGCTAGTGAAGAGAGGACTTGGTGCTATGTTAATCACACCATACCATTCTTCATCTGTAGCATCAGTAGACCTGGTGCTGTGTTAATCATACCACATCATTCTTCATCTGTAGCATCAGTAGACTTGATGCTGTGTTGATCACACCACACTACATCATTCTTCATCTGTAGCATCAGTAGACCTGGTGCTGTGTTGATCACACCACATCATTCTTCATCTGTAGCATCAGTAGACTTGATGCTGTGTTGATCACACCACACTACATCATTCTTCATCTGTAGCATCAGTAGACCTGGTGCTGTGTTGATCACACCACATCATTCTTCATCTGTAGCATCAGTAGGCCTGGTGCTGTGTTGATCACACCACACTACATCATTCTTCATCTGTTGGCATCAGGACGTGTGGCCCGTTACCTGGGAGTTAGCGTGGCCAGGCACCCAGGTGTGTGATTACTATTTGTGTTTTAGTGGAAGAGAATTTCTTACACTTGTGTAGCCCCGTTTCTCAATCTTTTATAAATGTACTGTGTTTTTAGTCCTGTGTGTGAACACACACACACACACCACACACACACACACCCTCACACTTGGCTGTTTATCCTTCCTCAGAGGCTGGTCGATAGAATGGGTACCTGGCGTAGGCTAGGGTGTGTTGTGTGTGCATACATACAGAGGAGGAGGAAAGACATGGTGCAGATATACACAGTTAACAAGACAGGGCAGCGCAAATTTAAAACTCTCTCCCCATAAAACACAAGTAATAACCACATACACACACCAGCCTGAGTGAGGTGCCCATCTATCGACGAACCAGAGGAGAGGAGAAATACTTGGTTGTGAGCCGACTGCCACTTCTAGGATTCGAACTCATACTGGTCCTGACCACTACACCACGGGGGCACGTACGTGTGTGTGTGTGTGTGTGTGTGTGTGTGTGTGTGTGTGTGTGTGTGTGTAATTTTATGTACTAACATCCCTCAAGCTCGCCCACGTTTCTATATACTTTCATTTATTTGAACGAAAAATAAATTAGCTTGTCATAAAAACAAAATAAAACTTGAATATCCCTGGAGAAAAACTATATAGGGGTCTGGGACTAATTAAGCAAGGTAAACATCAACTTTTAAGGAGATCGATTTAGAAACCTTAGAAGTTGGCAGCCAGTTATAGGTGGTAAAAAGTGAACAAATGGGAATAAAAGTAAACGAAATAAGTCTTTTCTCCCTATGGTGAAATATGAATTATTACTCATAGTAATTATGCTGCTAAAAGTTTATCTCTGGACTTATAGAATATAGAACTGGTACATAGCCCACCAGGGTCATATATAGAATATAGAACTGGTACATGACCCACCAGGGTCATATATAGAATATAGAACTGGTACATGACCCACCAGGGTCATATATAGAATATAGAACTGGTACATGACCCACCAGGGTCATACATAGAATATAGAACTGGTACATGACCCACCAGGGTCATATATAGAATATAGAACTGGTACATGACCCACCAGGGTCATATATAGAATATAGAACTGGTACATGACCCACCAGGGTCATATATAGAATATAGAACTGGTACATGACCCACCAGGGTCATATATAGAATATAGAACTGGTACATGACCCACCAGGGTCATATATAGAATATAGAACTGGTACATGACCCACCAGGGTCATATATAGAATATAGAACTGGTACATGACCCACCAGGGTCATATATAGAATATAGAACTGGTACATGACCCACCAGGGTCATACATAGAATATAGAACTGGTACATGACCCACCAGGGTCATATATAGAATATAGAACTGGTACATGACCCACCAGGGTCATATATAGAATATAGAACTGGTACATGACCCACCAGGGTCATATATAGAATATAGAACTGGTACATGACCCACCAGGGTCATATATAGAATATAGAACTGGCTACATGACCCACCAGGGTCATATATAGAATATAGAACTGCTACATGACCCACCAGGGTCATATATAGAATATAGAACTGGTACATGACCCACCAGGGTCATATATAGAATATAGAACTGGTACATGACCCACCAGGGTCATATATAGAATATAGAACTGGTACATGACCCACCAGGGTCATATATAGAATATAGAACTGGTACATGACCCACCAGGGTCATATATAGAATATAGAACTGGTACATGACCCACCAGGGTCATATATAGAATATAGAACTGGTACATGACCCACCAGGGTCATATATAGAATATAGAACTGGTACATGACCCACCAGGGTCATATATAGAATATAGAACTGGTACATGACCCACCAGGGTCATATATAGAATATAGAACTGGTACATGACCCACCAGGGTCATATATAGAATATAGAACTGGTACATGACCCACCAGGGTCATATATAGAATATAGAACTGGCTACATGACCCACCAGGGTCATATATAGAATATAGAACTGGTACATGACCCACCAGGGTCATATATAGAATATAGAACTGGTACATGACCCACCAGGGTCATATATAGAATATAGAACTGGTACATGACCCACCAGGGTCATATATAGAATATAGAACTGGTACATGACCCACCAGGGTCATATATAGAATATAGAACTGGTACATGACCCACCAGGGTCATATATAGAATATAGAACTGGTACATGACCCACCAGGGTCATATATAGAATATAGAACTGGTACATGACCCACCAGGGTCATATATAGAATATAGAACTGTACATGACCCACCAGGGTCATATATAGAATATAGAACTGGTACATGACCCACCAGGGTCATATATAGAATATAGAACTGGTACATGACCCACCAGGGTCATATATAGAATATAGAACTGGTACATGACCCACCAGGGTCATATATAGAATATAGAACTGGTACATGACCCACCAGGGTCATATATAGAATATAGAACTGGTACATGACCCACCAGGGTCATATATAGAATATAGAACTGGTACATGACCCACCAGGGTCATATATAGAATATAGAACTGGTACATGACCCACCAGGGTCATATATAGAATATAGAACTGGTACATGACCCACCAGGGTCATATATAGAATATAGAACTGGTACATGACCCACCAGGGTCATATATAGAATATAGAACTGGTACATGACCCACCAGGGTCATACATAGAATATAGAACTGGTACATGACCCACCAGGGTCATATATAGAATATAGAACTGGTACATGACCCACCAGGGTCATATATAGAATATAGAACTGGTACATGACCCACCAGGGTCATACATAGAATATAGAACTGGTACATGACCCACCAGGGTCATACATAGAATATAGAACTGGTACATGACCCACCAGGGTCATATATAGAATATAGAACTGGTACATGACCCACCAGGGTCATATATAGAATATAGAACTGGTACATGACCCACCAGGGTCATATATAGAATATAGAACTGGTACATGACCCACCAGGGTCATACATAGAATATAGAACTGGTACATGACCCACCGGGGTCATATATAGAATATAGAACTGGTACATGACCCACCAGGGTCATACATAGAATATAGAACTGCTACATGACCCACCAGGGTCATATATAGAATATAGAACTGGTACATGACCCACCAGGGTCATATATAGAATATAGAACTGGTACATAACCCACCAGGGTCATATATAGAATATAGAACTGGTACATGACCCACCAGGGTCATACATAGAATATAGAACTGGTACATGACCCACCAGGGTCATATATAGAATATAGAACTGGCTACATGACCCACCAGGGTCATATATAGAATATAGAACTGGTACATGACCCACCAGGGTCATACATAGAATATATAACTGGTACATGACCCACCAGGGTCATATATAGAATATAGAACTGGTACATGACCCACCAGGGTCATATATAGAATATAGAACTGGTACATGACCCACCAGGGTCATATATAGAATATAGAACTGGTACATGACCCACCAGGGTCATATATAGAATATAGAACTGGTACATGGCCCACCAGGGTCATACATAGTATATAGAACTGGTACATGACCCACCAGGGTCATATATAGAATATATAACTGGTACATGACCCACCAGGGTCATACATAGTATATAGAACTGGTACATGACCCACCAGGGTCATATATAGAATATATAACTGGTACATGACCCACCAGGGTCATATATAGAATATAGAACTGGTACATGGCCCACCAGGATCATACATAGTATATAGAACTGGTACATGACCCACCAGGGTCATATATAGAACTGGTACATGACCCACCAGGGTCATATATAGAATATAGAACTGGTACATGACCCACCAGGATCATATATAGAATACAGAACTGGTACATGACCCACCAGGGCCATATATAGAATATAGAACTGGTACATGACCCACCAGGGTCATATATAGAATATAGAACTGGTACATGACCCACCAGGGTCATATATAACGAAGACCATGTCAGAAGGATCATTACATCCGGGGACAATAATAACTGGAGCCTCTGACGCTGAGTTTGTCTTGTGTTATGTTCCAGGAGTCAGTCAGTCAGTCGTCAGTCAGTCAGTCAGTCAGTCAGGTGCAGCAAACGTCAGTGTTTTCCAAAGTGGAGCCGTTAACTGTACCACTGGCACCTGGACCATCACAGGAAATACTCTCACTGATGTCTTGTACAAGTGTCAATAGCAACGTCAGCTTTTTACTCGGTGAAGCTGGACGTACTGACGTTACTAATCAGTGAGGATGAAAACCTTGTGGTACCACCTGACTGACCAGTGGTGGACGGTGTATAGGTCGAGACATCATCATTATTGTTCCTGGAAACTTCGTGACAACATTTCTCTACTTCAACTTTGTGTTCTGGAGTGTTGATACCCGATATAGATGTTTCCAGTCAGTGGATATCAGTGCAAGAGTGAAACGTTTTTCTGTTTCGTTCATTGCCTTGACAAAGACTGAATAGAGGAAATGTGTAAAATTCTCATTCGACCAAACTTCTGTAATGTAACAACGAACCAGACGAGGACTTCTAACACTAAGTATCTGCCCCTCTCAGTCACCGTTCACGACACAGACGAGATACGTACATAGCAGTTTGTCTACTGTGTCCGTATCTCTCGGTACACACACACACACACACACACACACACACACGACAACAGGTAAGTTGTATGTGGGGCAGCATCAGGTAGGCCGGAAGGACTGCCAGGAGGTCGGGTCTGGTGTGCACTGGGGGTCTCCTCAGATGCAGTACATAGATGGTGTTCATCCTATACACACCACACGCATTACTATGCAGTTTTTGTCATGCTTACTATGTTATCATCAACTCGCATTTGGAGGCGATCGCGGCGCTTTGTGAACGATCTTTTGAGTTTAAAAGTTACTATTGACTAGATTAAGGAGAAAATCTATTAATTTCATCTCCAAGTCATTTTCTTTCCTAACTTACAGCCGGATTTCTTAATAAGGAAGGTTTAGAAAGTAAGTTTACTGCAAGACTTGTTAATAATGTCCTCACTTAATATGATATCATATGCTGAAGACATGTGGAGCATTAAGGTGCTAATCACTTGACGGAAGTTGAGGAGGTGATTATTCCTTGCTGTTGGAGCAGGTGGACCTTTAGCACCACGTAATCACCAGAATTAAAAAGATTATTAAAAAAAAAAGTTGACAGACTTATATCACTGATTGTTTATGGCTTGGAAGATCATGCTCCAGGTGAGGACGAGACGGGGAAGAAGAGGAGAATGCACAGACGGCAGAGTTGTGGAACTTTATGCAAAGATACGTGAGGAACTGAATGACATGTTCAAAGGCGTTTTCACGAGGAACATTAAAGCCCCAGCAGCAGTTAGATGGGATGGGAAGGAGGTCTCAGAAAGCGTTGAGGTATCAAGAAAAGACATTAAGAGAATATCAGAAGCTCTTCACTCATACAAAGCTCAGGATTGCAACGAAAATTTACCGTATGGGGTGTGTGCAAATACACCTGACAGAAACTCTTGGAATACTGCCTAAGATGTCGCTAGAGAGAGGCAAAGTCCCAGTGGACTGACGCTGAACTACTGACTCGTCTCCCAGACAAGTGTGGTCTGTAAGGTGCTGAAAATAATGCAAACGCAAAAAGATGACATCATGCAGTGGAGAAAAGCCTCTGGTTCAAGGAGAGAAAGTACTGTTTAACGAATCTCGCAGGTTTCTTCGAGAGAATGAGTTCAGTTATTGACTGAAGAGAAAGTTGGGTGGATTGTTTGCATCTGGACTGCCAGAAAGTATTTGACACTATACTGTGTGGGAGGCTGATTGAGAAGCTGGATCATTAGACAAGAACG
Source organism: Panulirus ornatus (assembly GCF_036320965.1). Classification (NCBI taxonomy): domain Eukaryota; kingdom Metazoa; phylum Arthropoda; class Malacostraca; order Decapoda; family Palinuridae; genus Panulirus; species Panulirus ornatus. Next base: position 51,402,269 of record NC_092242.1, read on the forward strand.
AGAGTAAGATGACTTCGACGGATAGAAGATTATCCTAGGGAAATGGAACGAGGAGAATATGTCGAAAGAACCTAATCGAAATGGAGTAAGGTCACCAGTGGAGTGCCTCAGGGCTCCGCTGCGGGACCATATCTCTTCTTGGTCTATGTAAGTAGCTTGCTAGAAGGTATGGACTCCTACTTGAACGTGTTTACAGATGACGGAAAGGTTATGAGGGACGTGAAAAGCGAAGACAGTTGCATCTAAATGGGAATGTGGTGGTAAGGGAACACGGAATGAAACAAGAGCACTTTAATCTCTTACGCTTCGACCAGGGGCCTTCTTCAGAGAGACTGGAAAAGGCCTCTGTTGGAAGCGTAAGAGAATAAAGTGCTCCTGTTTCATTCTGCGTTTCCTAACCATCACATTCCCACTCATATGTCATGAATTACCACATAATCTGGAGTCCTTGTAAATAGATGCAACTGTCCCTTCCAGAGTATGTTTAAGTGCTGTAATCTGTGGTGAAAGGAAACTTAGGATTCCACAAAGTCCCAGCTTAGGAGAAAAGTAGAGGAGATCCACTTTCTACTGGCAAATACTTGAACTTCATTCACATTCTTGATAGGAAATAGTCTGCAATCCGTTCACATCCTACATGACAAAATTAGGTATGCTTCTCAGGTTTGGGCACCGCCCCCGAACGAAGCACAAAGAGCTGATAGAAGAGATCCAGAGGAGGCAACAGAGATCGAACCAGAATCACGGGAACTGAGTTACATGGAAAGGGTAGAGGCTATAAATTTTCCCAGTGTGGAAGAAAGAAGAGTGATGGGTGACCCGATTATAACTTTTTAAGATTTTAAACAAGATTGATGACGTAGACGGCGAGCAGGTCTTCGAAAGATGTAGGGACAGAAGAACTAGGGGGACTTAGCACGAAAAGAAAGTTGAAAAAATATGAAAAGTATAAAGAAGTACTTTTACAGTATCAGTAGCGCCTGAGTGGAATAGACTGAATGGGGAAATGTTGAATGTGGACAGCTTACAGTAGCATAAAAAGTTGTAGGGTAGTTGAAAGGGTTTAAGCAATAGGGCCCTACACGGGTTTAAAAGTGCGTCACTGCACAATACAAATACGCAATTAAAAATAGATCATAACAGGTTTATCTATTACTGTTTTAACCGGAAAATCTGTGTATGTTTCGGTAGATAGAGAGAATGTTGATATTCTTCATAACCTCACTCTTCTCTTTTCCTGTTAGGAATACAGATATCAGGACAGTACTTCAGTATCCATAAGGACATGATGAGAAGATAAGTTATCACTGAAAGTTAGCGGAATGAGGAGCCTTAAGTAACATATTTTACCCTCGCCTATCAGGTGGTAACCCATGAAAATTATGTACTTTCGCAAACAATGAGCCAAACACAGACATAATGGTATAACAGGAAACCTCTCTCTCTCTCTCTCTCTCTCTCTCTCTCTCTCTCTCTCTCTCTCTCTCTCTCTCTCTCTCTCTCTCCACAAACATAAACAGCTGTGTACACAACGAGTAGTCAAACTGCACGTAATTCAAATGTTCACATCATCACAACTGTGCACCAGAACTGCTCTGCTTCCTCGGGAGCATCGCTCAAACACACCTAAATACTCGTGGGTACAGTACACGCCAAAGTACGGTGAAACACATGAAATATCTCCACATACTGACACACACACACACACTTAACCACGTATGTACACGCTCCTGTACACACGCATACGCTCACACATTTACCCTGTCGAGAGTACACTGAATCCACGTAACATTTTCATTCATTTTCATTTATTCATACTGTTCGCCATTTCTCGCATTAGCAAGGTAGCGTTAAGAACAGAGGATTGGGCCTTTGAGGGAATATCCTCACCTGGCCCCCTTCTCTGTTCCTTCTTTTGGAAAATTGAAAAAAAAAAAAAAACAATAGGGGAGAATTTCCAGCCACCTGCTCCCTCCCCTTTTAGTCGCCTTCTACGACACGCAGGGAGTACGTGGGAAGTATTCTTTCTCCCCTATCCCCAGGGATAAAACATACAGTCCAATATTCTTTAGAAGTCCATACTCGCGTCCATGTACACTCACAAGCACACAGTCCACAGGTTATTCCACTCACTCACTCACACTCCAGACAACACTGGACAATCTCCTGACTCCTACGCCTTCCTCTACCTGACGTTGGCAGTTCCCCACCTGATAGTTATGCTAGACACAAAATGCCCAGTATGATGTAACCAAGTCTTTGCGGCTCTCAGGTGGGTAAACCAGGTCAATTATTCATCATATTGTTGATTCAACTTTCATGGAAAAAATGGCATGGACTTTTCATTGCTCGTATACGATATAAAGGCGTAAGTTCTCTAGCTTAGCATGCAAGTCTATCCTGTATGCAAGGACTACATGAGGTACATATTGACTACTGTTTTATCCTCATTTTGGTCCATGAATGACCTAGGGTGAAGCTATTCACGACATTATATATACACGTAATAAGATCGTTATAACTACTAAATGGTATGTACATCAGGGAGATAAGGAATCATCCTCAGTAGATGATATTGTTTGATAAATACAAACAGTTTGTCACAGAAAATGAACGGAGCGGTAAAGTTGTGGTCAGGGATGAAATGTATTGTATAATAACCCTTAGAAGAGTACTGGCGAAGCGTATTCAGTGCTCAATTGTGGGAAGGTTATAGCTTGTTGAAGACAACCGACCCAGCGGTCGAGAGAGGGAGAGATGCCTCGGCTAGGTACTCGAGGACAGGGAAGTGAAGCTGGTGTAATGTGGAGAGACCTTGCCGTCGAGATGATGATATAACAGGGTTGAAACCATGAGACAGGTGGAACAGAGAGGCAGGGAACCCAGGCACCTCGGGCATGAGAGAACAGTCGAGACTGACGGAGACAGCAGTGACCACAGGCTGAGGCAGCTGTAACACACTCGCACAATAACCAACACCCGATGAGGACTGTGTTCTCATGCTGGCGGCTGGGTGCTGTGGCCGTTATGATTCTCCTGTCATATGTACCGTAACATGGACCTTGAGTCACTGGTGTGAGATTTTATTACCAAAACTCCATCTTGTAAGTTTGGATACTTTATCGACTCAGATTCCATATGACTTTGAAGTTATTTGTATCCTCAGTGCTCTACATAATAAAATTTCTTCTAGTTTCTGCCTCCGTGAACTGTATAATGCTATTTCCACAACACTCCCATTCATGCGTGTTTTCCCATCACAGACGAGTGCTCCAGGCCTGATGAAATGACGACTCGTATTATTGTATCACTAATGTATGTGTCATTCACTCTTTTATCAAATATGCTTTGTGTAATGGAAGCCATACAGGGCAGTTATTTTGGTAACAGACCTGCTCATCACAGCGGTAGTAGACTCTACTCTTATACCTGTTTCTGTATTTATTACTGATGCTCCAGTACCAGACCTACGACAGTAAGGTGAGGAGACGTATGTGCTTCTTGTCAGTGGCAACGGTACTGCCTTCTTACCACCACAAGACCACAAACGTTCCAGGAGCAGGGGAGGCCATCACACGGGTAGTGGGTGCCTCTAACCCGGATGATGCTGGAAGGTGGACGTATCCACTTGAGGTCCAGGAGGAGTGGCCATCACACGGGTAGTGAGTGCCACTAACCTGGATGATGATTGAAGGTGGATGTATCCATTTGGGGTCCAGGAGGAGTGGCCATCACCCGGGTACTGGGACATCGAGTGTCTTCATGGGGTACTTTGCCAAGCAGAGCTTTGCCTTCTCTCTTGTCATACCAGCCACCATCACCTGATGGTATACATACTGCAAACACTTGGGAGTATACTTTCCTTCACCTCCTTGAAGTATACATAATACCACCGCTTGGGAATATATGTATAACCACCTGAAAGTATGCATACTACCACCACCTGGGAGTACACCTGGCTTTACCACCTGGGAGTATTCTTACCATCACCACCTGGGGGTATATCTACCAGCACCACCTGAGTTTACCTACCAAGCACCACCTGAGAGTATGCCTATCATCACCAACTGGGAGTTTACCCACCACCACCAGCTGAGAGTATGCCTTCCATCACCAGCTGAGTTTATCCACCTAGCACCAGCTGAGAGTATGCCTACCATCACCACCTGGGAGTTTACCCACCAGCACCAGCTGAGAGCATGCCTACCTTCACCATCTAGATGCATAACTACACCTGAGAAAAGACAAGAGGAAGCGATGAAGGAAAACTGTTGATACCAAATCATGAGTTAACACAGCCAGAGGAGGAGCTTAATGATCTGAGGAGTCAGTTCAAGGTCATGAGGGATGTCTTGAGGGAGGAACTCGGTGACTTGAAGATTAAAGTAAAAGAGCGTGAACACAGGTTCGCATGGGGTGAGGGAGATCAGAAGGTACATAACCAAGGAGAAGAAGGTAAAATGATCTGAGAAAAGGAAAGGTCAAAAGGGGCTATTCTGGACGTCCTAGGGAATGGTTGAATAGGAGGAGTTGAACAAAGCACAAGCTGCAGAGACTATTGATAATAGTAGGTTGGGAGAAAGAAGAGGAGCAATTACTGGCGCTGTTCAACGAACTTGGAAGATTATGATTGGTGCAGTGAGACAGGATCTTGGGGACATTGCAACAATGGAGGAGCCCTGGAGACTTGGCGAAGCTATATATAAAATGATACGCATTGTTAGAGTCAGAGTAATCCAATAGATGAAAAGTTTAGAACAGAGCAGAGCATAAAGGAGTGGTGCTTGTTAGCAGACGGGGAGATTGTAAGAAATAAACCTAAACACAGGGATGATGAAATTAGATGAGTAAACCAGGAGGTTGAGAGACAATAATCTCAAATTATTTTTTTGGCCTGGATGAAGATCATACACCAGATAAAGACGAGAGAAGAAATGTTTGTGTAAAGATTACTGGAAGCTGTACGATTTACAGACGCAATTTTAGTGATAAGGAAAATATTTTGGCTTATGCATTGTATACTTAGCTGAACAATAAGTGATAAATAGTTGCAGTACAGTAGTTGACATATCAGAAAGACGAAGAGAAAATTGTGTTGTTTACTTGCTTAACTATGCATATACGTAAGATTATTTACGACTTTCATAATGATAGGTATAGGAGTGTTCTTCTGCCTGTCTGCACGAGCTCTAATTGGTACAAGTCGATTGTGGTGGCGAATGGCGGTCCGGTTGGGTGGAGGGTCGGGGAAGAGGTCGCGGAGATATGGTGTGTCAGCTGCTTATAGCCAAACTGCCGTGTGAACTGCCGGTGTTGGTCGGAGAGGGTGGACAGGTTCAGCAAGATGAGGGCCTGTTGATAGGTGGTGCAAGATTAGCCCAGGATGATTCTGCTTGTTCTTTTCTGCACTCTTTCCAACTATTGTTCCCTCTTTATGGGTATTAATGAGGAGAACCAGGCTGGGGAATACGTGGTCTCAGGTTGAATGAAGATGGCAAAGACGTTCCTGAGCTCAGATGGCAGGACGCATAGTTATCTCGGTCGGGGGAGAAGGTACAGACGGTATGAGGAAGTTTTGACGATGTGCTTTCATACTCTTCCAGTCTAAAACGTCATGTACAGTGTTAACAAAAATTCAAAGTCTCTAACTAAGTGAAGGACGTCAGGTTCAGGTGTGATGTCAGGGAGCAGGATACTGTCTGCACCCTGGCTGATGTGCTTCATCACAGTCTTGGTGGGTTTGATGGTGACGTAGTTGGCTGTAGTCCAATACTGCGCGTTGTTGATGAATATGTTGGAGGACACTGAAGTCAGGAGAGTTGTTTTTGACAGTGATGCCAATGGTGGAGTCGTCTGAATACTTCCAGTGGTGGGTTTTGCCCCTCAGGGCGTCATTAAGGATGAGGAAGCAGACCGGCCCCCATCCTGGTGCCCTGTGGTACACAGCATGTTTGGGGTCGTGACTCCGATGTAACTTCCCTAAAGCAGAGGGTTTGGTGTCGCCCGGTCAGGAGGTCCGCCACCCACGAGACGAAACACCCACGTAGTCCCAAGCCAACGGCTTTCTTTATGGTAATGTTATGGTTTACAGTCTGACAGCGTTGACGTATTTCTGGACGCTATCAGTATTGCTCTGGTAACTGCCTGGCGGTAACAACTGCAATAGTATGTTTCCCACCAACAAACACATCGCCTTGAAGGTACACATAGATTTTACTAGCAACTTTTATAATGATTAGAAATAGCGTTTATGCCAATGGACACCGAAAGCCGCGTAAAATGCACACTGTTTTACATAATTGATCAGCGCGAGTCGTAGGTATTAGTCAGTCTGTTGTTGTCATAACAAAAGCCTTGGTAATTAGTGAATTAGTAAACATAATCATAAACAACACAGCGAGTCACAATAGTGAGACAGTGAGGAACATTTTCCAAAAGCTGATGTCGTTGGCCAGAGCTGAGTCCTTTTCTTTTTTTGGATAGGATTACCTGAAGGACCCACACATGATCACATTGCGAACTCCTGAGATCAGGTCTCGCAGCCAAAACTCACATTCTCCATGTAATGACTTGCCTGTTGTCTGTTATCTCTGACCATAACATTGAGAAGAATTTTCATTGCCAATCCTGAATGGAGTCACTCCCTCTTATCTTCTTCCATGAAGAGTCCACGTATATTCCCAGCTGGTCGGTCTGTTGTATGCCACTGTCTGCTCTCCCCCTTGAGGGGTGATATTCTCTCTTTGTCTGTCTGTCTCCTGACCTTTACTGTAGAAGGTATCTTCGTGCCTGAGTCACCTCAGGTTATCTGTGTCTCTCGTACCTCACCAGCCTACCAGTTCCAGACTGGTCTTTGATCTACCAGCCTTCCAGTTCCAGACTGGTCTTTAATCCACCAGTCTACCAGTTCCAGACTGGTCTTTAATCTATGGAGAGCACGGTGCTTCCTGGCGTTGTTTTGATCTGTATTGCACCTAAGTGACATTCCCTTCGATAAAGTCCTTCTCTTGGTTGGTGGACCCATAAATACCTCTGCCCTCTACCGCCTCTCGTGCTCCCTCTGTGATATCCTACTGAATAAGTTATTCCCTGGAGTTTGAACTTGCTCGAAGCATAGCCTTGTGTTCCCCCATCCTAAACCAGCATCCTCTATAACGTAATTGATGTTGGTCTTTTGAATTCTGTACCATCTTGATAAACCAATACATGTGCACCTGTGTCACGGTCCTGGGAACCTCGGTGACGATGTATTGCTGATTTAAGATCACTCAGCAAGTTTTTTTTATTTCTGAAATTTCTTAATCTTAAAACTGGTAGTAAAGGGATCCCTGTCTTAGATGGTAAGTCAGATATTTTCATCTTTCAGTACTTGAATGATGCACATCAGGCAGCCGGGGAATGATGAGGTCACCTAAGTGGAAAGAATTCATTATTGTCATCTCTCGTGATACTGGTATGGCTGAACCATATCACGTCCATCCTTCCTCTTCTGTGGGAGATTGATCACGAAAGTATATGTGAGGAAGATATACCAATCATTCCATTTGCTACAGACTGTATCTTGTTGATATTTTACTTGCAAGTGTGTGTATGTGTGTGTGTGACTACCTTCCTCTCTGTCTGTCTGTCTAACACACAACCTGAGAACAGAACATAACTCGAGAATAGGATATATATATATATATATATATATATATATATATATATATATATATATATATATATATGTATTTTTTTTTTTTTTTGCTTTGTCGCTGTCTCCCGCGTTTGCGAGGTAGCACAAGGAAACAGACGAAAGAAATGGCCCAACCCACCCCCATACACATGTATATACATACGTCCACACACGCAAATATACATACCTACACAGCTTTCCATGGTTTACCCCAGACTCTTCACATGCCCTGATTCAGTCCACTGACAGCACGTCAACCCCGGTATACCACATCGATCCAATTCACTCTATTCCTTGCCCTCCTTTCACCCTCCTGCATGTTCAGGCCCCGATCACACAAAATCTTTTTCACTCCATCTTTCCACCTCCAATTTGGTCTCCCACTTCTCCTCGTTCCCTCCACCTCCGACACATATATCCTCTTGGTCAATCTTTCCTCACTCATTCTCTCCATGTGCCCAAACCATTTCAAAACACCCTCTTCTTCTCTCTCAACCACGCTCTTTTTATTTCCACACATCTCTCTCACCCTTACGTTACTTACTCGATCAAACCACCTCACACCACACATTGTCCTCAAACATCTCATTTCCAGCACATCCATCCTCCTGCGCACAATTCTATCCATAGCCCACGCCTCGCAACCATACAACATTGTTGGAACCACTATTCCTTCAAACATACCCATTTTTGCTTTCCGAGATAATGTTCTCGACTTCCACACATTCTTCAAGGCTCCCAGAATTTTCGCCCCCTCCCCCACCCTATGATCCACTTCCGCTTCCATGGTTCCATCCGCTGCCAGATCCACTCCCTGATATCTAAAACACTTTACTTCCTCCAGTTCTTCTCCATTCAAACTTATCTCCCAATTGACATGACCCTCAACCCTACTGTACCTAATAACCTTGCTCTTATTCACATTTACTCTTAACTTTCTTCTTTCACACACTTTACCAAACTCAGTCACCAGCTTCTGCAGTTTCTCACATGAATCAGCCACCAGCGCTGTATCATCAGCGAACAACATCTGACTCACCTCCCAAGCTCTCTCATCCCCAACAGACTTCATACTTCCCCCTCTTTCCAAAACTCTTGTATTCACCCCCCTAACAACCCCATCCATAAACAAATTAAACAACCATGGAGACATCACACACCCCTGCCGCAAACCTACATTCACTGAGAACCAATCACTTTCCTCTCTTCCTACATGTACACATGCCTTACATCCTCGATAAAAACTTTTCACTGCTTCTAACAACTTGCCTCCCACACCATATATTCTTAATACCTTCCACAGAGCATCTCTATCACCTCTATCATATGCCTTCTCCAGATCCATAAATGCTACATACAAATCCATTTGCTTTTCTAAGTATTTCTCACATACATTCTTCAAAGCAAACACCTGATCCACACATCCTCTACCACTTCTGAAACCACACTGCTCTTCCCCAATCTGATGCTCTGTACATGCCTTCACCCTTTCAATCAATACCCTCCCATATAATTTACCAGGAATACTCAACAAACTTATACCTCTGTAATTTGAGCACTCACTCTTATCCCCTTTGCCTTTGTACAATGGCACTATGCACGCATTCCGCCAATCCTCAGGCACCTCACCATGAGTCATACATACATTAAATAACCTTACCAACCAGTCAATAATACAGTCACCCCCTTTTTTAATAAATTCCACTGCAATACCATCCAAACCTGCTGCCTTGCCGGCTTTCATCTTCCGCAAAGCTTTTACTACCTCTTCTCTGTTTACCAAATCATTTTCCACAACCCTCTCACTTTGCACACCACCTCGACCAAAACACCCTATATCTGCCACTCTATCATCAAACACATTCAACAAACCTTCAAAATACTCACTCCATCTCCTCACATCACCACTACTTGTTATCACCTCCCCATTTGCGCCCTTCACTGAAGTTCCCATTTGCTCCCTTGTCTTACGCACTTTATTTACCTCCTTCCAGAACATCTTTTTATTCTCCCTAAAATTTAATGATACTCTCTCACCCCAACTCTCATTTGCCCTTTTTTTCACCTCTTGCACCTTTATCTTGACCTCCTGTCTCTTTCTTTTATACATCTCCCACTCAATTGCATTTTTTCCCTGCAAAAATCGTCCAAATGCCTCTCTCTTCTCTTTCACAAATAATCTTACTTCTTCATCGCACCACTCACTACCCTTTCTAATCAACCCACCTCCCACTCTTCTCATGCCACAAGCATCTTTTGCGCAATCCATCACTGATTCCCTAAATACATCCCATTCCTCCCCCACTCCCCTTACTTCCATTGTTCTCACCTTTTTCCATTCTGTACTCAGTCTCTCCTGGTACTTCCTCACACAAGTCTCCTTCCCAAGCTCACTTACTCTCACCACTCTCTTCACCCCAACATTCACTCTTCTTTTCTGAAACCCATACAAAACCCATACATTTCCCTTTTCCATAGCCAGAGGTTGAACCATTATGTGACATTCATTCTTTCATTTCATTTCAAGCTAGAAGTTTCAGTTTTCTAAATTATTTCTTACATTTTTCATATGTATATATATATGTATATGTGTGTGTGTGTATATATGTTGTATGTATGTGTATGTATATATATATGTGTATATATATATATATATATATATAGTATCCCTGGGGATAGGGGTGAAAGAATACTTCCCACGCATTCCTCGCGTGTCGTAGAAGGCGACTAGAGGGGACGGGAGCGGGGGGCCAGAAATCCTCCCCTCCTTGTATTTTTTTTAACTTTCTAAAATGGGAAACAGAAGAGGGAGTCACGCGGGGAGTGCTCATCCTCCTCGAAGGCTCAGACTGGGGTGTCTAAATGTGTGTGGATGTAACCGAGATGTGAAAAAAGGAGAGATAGGTAGTATGTTTGAGGGAAGGAACCTGGATGTTTTGGCTCTGAGTGAAACGAAGCTCAAGGGTAAAGGGGAAGAGTGGTTTGGGAATGTCTTGGGAGTAAAGTCAGGGGTTAGTGAGAGGACAAGAGCAAGGGAAGGAGTAGCAGTACTCCTGAAACAGGAGTTGTGGGAGTATGTGATAGAATGTTAGAAAGTAAATTCTCGATTAATATGGGTAAAACTGAAAGTTGATGGAGAGAGATGGGTGATTATTGGTGCATATGCACCTGGGCATGAGGAGAAAGATCATGAGAGGCAAGTGTTTTGGGAGCAGCTGAATGAGTGTGTTAGTGGTTTTGATGCACGAGACCGTGTTATAGTGATGGGTGATTTGAATGCAAAGGTGAGTAATGTGGCAGTTGAGGGAATAATTGGTATACATGGGGTGTTCAGTGTTGTAAATGGAAATGGTGAAGAGCTTGTAGATTTATGTGCTGAAAAAGGACTGGTGATTGGGAATACCTGGTTTAAAAAGCGAGATATACATAAGTATACGTATGTAAGTAGGAGAGATGGCCAGAGAGCGTTATTGGATTACGTGTTAATTGACAGGCGCGCGAAAGAGAGACTTTTGGATGTTAATGTGCTGAGAGGTACAACTGGAGGGATGTCTGATCATTATCTTGTGGAGGCTAAAGTGAAGATATATATATATATATATATATATATATATATATATATATATATATATATATATATATATATTATATACACGTCATATTTTCATAAATGCCTGATGCAGGCACAAACTGACCAGACACACACAATGTTTACCCCAAACTGGAGCTTCAGGTTGTGGCCAGGAGGAGCGACAGGCGGCTGCTCCACAACATAACATAATAAAGAACCATATCTGAGCAAATGGTCCTGTCTGGTCCTCCCGTTTAGCAGAGTTATGTGAGCAATCAGAGGCCACACTTACCATTGTTTATGTTCTCTCTCTCTCTCTCTCTCTCTCTCTCTCTCTCTCTCTCTCTCTCTCTCTCTCTCTCTCTCTCTCTCTCTCTCTCTCTCTCTCTCTCTCTCTCTCTCTCCACACACACACACACACACATACACACACACCAAGGATACACCAGCCCCTCACCTCCAACTATATCTGACAATTAGGAATGGTAATTGAAAGTAAACCACCATCATGTCTGGGAACCCAATAACAGCCCGCACTCCTCCTGGTGTTTACGTGTACAGAGAACTTCAAAATATCCTCATTCCTTCCCTCCTCGCTGTGAGTACGTCCCTTCGGAGTGGGAGGGGGTAAAAATCTTTCACAGGTGCTGAGATATCTTTAGATTTATGCGACTGTGTATTGTGAATTGGCTGGATGTCAGACAGATAGACAGACTGACGTTAATGAAGATCAGACTTTTAAGAAAAGTATGGAGCACATCTCCTGCTACACACTTTCGTATATACACACGTACAGACATACAGGCACACTCGTATATGCATACACATGATGTAGTCACATATACTCAATGACATACTTTTACGTATAGGTTACATGCATTGTATTATATTTCATTTGCTAATGAGTTTAGTTAATCGTTGATTTATCTAGATACACTAAACACTTGCTTCAAAAACATAGAAACCTTGGACATTATTATTCCATGGATTTATAGCTATGCGAATGATTCCTATAATATGTTGATATATATTGAACTCATTTAGTTAATATATTGTGGTTATAACATTATAGTACTACATGGAATTTATCTCATATAACATTATCATTACATTTACCACATAGTCTCTCCTCCTTTGGTACATTTGATACCAACCAGCCACAGTAGGTAACCTGTTACCATTGGGTCATAGATTACATACGTTGATCTCACAATTTTTTTTGACAGTTTTGTTTGCTATACCTCCAGGATAAGTCTAGACATCTCTGTGTGTAGTATATGTTCACCATGATGACATATTGTATAAGTTATGGTGACATTGTATAAGTTATTGTATAAGTTATGGTGACATTGTATAAGTTATTGTATAAGTTATGGTGACATTCAATGATCCACAGATCTTGAAGCTTACTCCTCACTTCCTTCTGTAACCAGGTTGAATTATGCACCTCCCGCTTCATCCACATCCCTCACAGACCAGAATTATGCACCTCCAGCTTCATCCACATCCCTCACAGACCAGAATTATCAAGAACTTGCTTGATCTTGCGTGTCCGTGTTGACGGAAGCTTAGTGTAGGGTAGGCTGTGTCTCATACGGGCAAGCTTAGTGTAGGGTAGGCTGTGTCTCATACGGGCAAACTTAGTGTAGGGTAGGCTGTGTCTCATACGGGCAAGCTTAGTATAGGGTAGGCTGTGTCTCATACGGGCAAGCTTAGTGTAGGGTAGGCTGTGTCTCATACGGGTAAGCTTAGTATAGGGTAGGCTGTGTCTCATACGGGCAAGCTTAGTGTAGGGTAGGCTGTGTCTCATACGGGCAAGCTTAGTATAGGGTAGGCTGTGTCTCATACGGGCAAGCTTAGTATAGGGTAGGCTGTGTCTCATACGGGCAAGCTTAGTGTAGGGTAGGCGTGTGGCGGGGCGTGTGGCTGTTGTGGATGGGGGAGAATGGAAGGGATAGAAGATGTGTGTATGTGATGGGGATGATGGAAAGGGTGGAAGATGAACGTGGGATGGTGATAATGGATTGGGTGGAAGCTGAGTATTGAATGGGGATGATGGAAAGGGTGGAAGATGAGCATGGGATGGTGATAGTGGATGGAATGGGAGATAAGTATAGTGGATGGAGTGGAAGATGAGTATGGGATGGGGATGATGGAAAGGGTGGAAAATGAGCATGAGATGGCGGTAATGGATGGGATAGAAACTGAGTATAGGATGGGGATGAAATGGATTTTTAAGAATCCCATGATGGACGAGAAACATTTCCCCAGCTTATGGCCCCACATACATCATGCAGACGCGTTCCACATTACAGGCATGATCAAGACTACGTGATCTGAGGTGATATCATCCCCTGCACGGCGAACCCAGTGGCACGGACCCTTGCAGTGTCACTGTATGTCTTATTACCATGTAACCCCGTGTTATATTGCGTTATAATTAGAATTTTTTTTACGGTGTAACTCCGTGTTATATTGGGTTAGGATTAGAATCTTTTTACGGTGTAACCCCGTCTTATATTGGGTTAGGATTAGAATCTTTTTACAGTGTAACCCCGTGTTATATTGGGTTAGAATTAGAATCTTTTTACGGTGTAACTCCGTGTTATATTGGGTTAGAATTAGAATCTTTTTACGGTGTAACCCCGTGTTATATTGGGTTAGAATTAGAATCTTTTTACGGTGTAACCCCGTGTTATATTGGGTTAGGATTAGAATCTTTTTACAGTGTAACCCCGTGTTATATTGGGTTAGAATTAGAATCTTTTTACGGTGTAACTCCGTGTTATATTGGGTTAGAATTAGAATCTTTTTACGGTGTAACCCCGTGTTATATTGGGTTAGAATTAGAATCTTTTTACGGTGTAACCCCGTGTTATATTGGTTTAGAATTAGAATCTTTTTACGGTGTAACCCCGTGTTATATTGGTTTAGAATTAGAATCTTTTTACGGTGTAACCCCGTGTTATATTGGTTTAGAATTAGAATCTTATTACAGTGTTACCCAGTGTTATATTGGGTTAGAATTAGAATCTTATTACAGTGTTACCCAGTGTTATATTGGGTTAGAATTAGAATCTTATTACAGTGTAACCCCGTGTTATATTGGGTTAGAATTAGAATCTTATTACAGTGTAACCCAGTGTTATATTGGGTTAGAATTAGAATCTTATTACAGTGTAACCCAGTGTTATATTGGGTTAGAATTAGAATCTTATTACAGTGTAACCCCGTGTTATATTGGGTTAGAATTAGAATCTTATTACAGTGTAACCCCGTGTTATATTGGGTTAGAATTAGAATCTTATTACAGTGTAACCCCGTGTTATATTGGGTTAGAATTAGAATCTTTTTACGGTGTAACCCAGTGTTATACTGGGTTAGAATTAGAATCTTATTACAGTGTAACCCCGTGTTATATTGGGTTAGAATTAGAATCTTATTACAGTGTAACCCCGTGTTATATCTTACATATCAAGATGTATGCTTTCGTATGATTAACTTTGAACGACTCACACGATATGGAGACCAAAAGATGTGGCTTCCCCTCAACCAGGCATTAATCTTTTTAATTCCGATGATCAGTGTCTTAGAAGTCATTTACCAGGAAAAGGGATATTTTTTTTATCACTGGTTGATTCCTTCGTAAGGTTTCTCTAGGAGTGCATGTAGGTTTTATATGATGACTGTAATCACTGTGTTAGTTGTGTGACACTCCTGGTGTCCGCCCTCACTTTACAGATATTGCTTTCCTTAAGGAATCCGCGTCGGTACGTTCTTATGTTGGATGTAGTCATGGGTCGTCATGAAGATGGATGCTGTATTTATGGTTCGTCATAAAGATGGATGATGTATTTATGGGTCGTCATGAAGATGGATGATGTATTTATGGTTCGTCATAAAGATGGATAATGTAGTCATGGGTGGTCATAAAGATGGATGATGTATTTATGGTTCGTCATGAAGATGGATGATGTATTTATGGTTCGTCATAAAGATGGATGATGTATTTATGGTTCGTCATAAAGATGGATGATGTCTTTATGGTTCGTCATGAAGATGGATGATGTATTTATGGTTCGTCATAAAGATGGATGATGTATTTATGGTTCGTCATGAAGATGGATGATGTATTTATGGTTCGTCATAAAGATGGATGATTTATTTATGGGTCGTCATTAAGATGGATGATGTATTTATGGTTCGTCATAAAGATGGATGATGTATTTATGGTTCGTCATAAAGATGGATGATGTATTTATGGTTCGTCATAAAGATGGATGATGTATTTATGGTTCGTCATAAAGATGGATGATTTATTTATGGGTCGTCATTAAGATGGATGATGTATTCATGGTTCGTCATAAAGATGGATAATGTATTTATTGCTCATCATAAAGATGGAGGATGTATTAATGGCTCATAAAGATGGATGATGTATTCATTGTTTGTCACAATACATGAACAGACAGGTCTTCAGTGAGATGCTGTGTGTGTGTGTGTGTGTGTGGTTATTATTTATTTATTTATTTTGTTTTGTCGCTGTCTCCAGCGTTAGCGAGGTAGCGCAAGGAAACAGACGAAAGAATGGCCCAACCCACCACATATACATGTATATACATACACGTCCACACACGCAAATATACATACCTATACATCTCAACGTATACATATATATACACACACAGACATATACATATATACACATGTACATAATTCATACTGTCTGCCTTTATTCATTCCCATCGCCACCCCGCATCACATGAAATGAAAAAAAACCCTCCCCCCCTCATGTGTGCGAGGTAGCGCTAGGAAAAGACAACAAAGGCCACATTCGTTCACACTCAGTCTCTAGCTGTCATGTGATAATGCACCGAAACCACGGCTCCCTTTCCACATCCAGGCCCCACAGAACTTTCCATGGTTTACCCCAGACGCTTCACATGCCCTGATTCAATCCATTGACAGCACGTCGACCAGCGTTATACCACATCGTTTCAATTTACTGTATTCTTTGCACGCCTTTCACCCTCCTGCATGTTCAGGCCCCGATCACTCAAAATCTTTTTCACTTCATCTTTCCACCTCCAATTTGGTCTCCCACTTCTGCTCGTTCCCTCCACCTCTGACACATATATCCTCTTGGTCAATCTTTCCTCACTCATTCTCTCCATGTGACCAAACCATTTCAAAACACCCTCTTCTGCTTTCTCAGCCACACTCTTTTTATTACCACACATCTCTCTTACCCTATTATTACTTACTGAATCAAAGCACCTCACACCACATATTGTCCTCAAACATCTCATTTCCAGCACATCCACCCTTCTCCGCACAACTCTATCTATAGCCCACGCCTCGCAACCATATAACATTGTTGGAACCACTATTCCTTCAAACATAGCCATTTTTGCTTTCCGAGATAATGTTCTCGACTTCCACACATTCTTCAACGCTTCGAGAACTTTCACCCCCTCCCCCACCCTATGATTCACTTCCGCTTCCATGGTTCCATCCGCTGCCAAATCCACTCCTAGACATCTAAATCACTTCACTTCCTCCAGTTTTTCTCCATTCAAACTTACCTCCCAATTGACTTGTCCCTCAACCCTACTGTACCTAATAACCTTGCTCTTATTCACATTTACTTTTAACTTTCTTCTTTCACACACTTTACCAAACTCAGTCACCAGCTTCTGTAGTTTCTCACATGAATCAGCCACCAGCGCTGTATCATCAGCGAACAACAACTGACTCACTTCCCAAGCTCTCTCATCCAGAACAGACTGCATACTTGCCCCTCTTTCCAAAACTCTTGCATTCACCTCCCTAACAACCCCATCCATCAACAAATTAAACAACCATGGAGACATCACACACCCCTGTCGCAAACTTACATTCACTGAGAACCAATCACTTTCCTCTCTTCCTACACGTACATATGCCTTACATCCTCGATAAAAACTTTTCACTGCTTCTAACAACTTACCTCCCACACCATATATTCTTAATACCTTCCACAGAGCATCTCTATCAACTCTTATCATATGCCTTCTCCAGATCCAGAAAAGCTACATATAAATCCATTTGCTTTTCTAAGTATTTCTCACATACATTCTTCAAAGCAAACACCTGATTCACACATCCTCTACCACTTCTGAAATCACACTGCGCTTCTCCAATCTGATGCTCTGTACATGCCTTCACCCTCTCAATCAATACCCTCCCATATAATCTACCAGGAATACTCAACAAACTTATACCTCTGTAATTTGAGCACTCACTTTTATCACCTTTGCCTTTGTACAATGGCACTATGCAAGCATTCCGCCAATCCTCAGGCACCTCACCATGAGTCATACATACATTAAATAACCTTACCAACCAGTCAACCAGTGTGTGTGTGGTGTGTGAACATAATACATAATGTATACTGACCAAGAACTCACATAGAGGAATCTGTTCACATCACACACATCATTTTATTTATCCATTTTTGATGGTAGAACTTTCTTTAAACTTGTGTACTGAGACTATGAATAGTCATGAGTCTGTCATGGAGAAAGAGAATTCTTTACCCACCTCCAGCTTGCAGGACTGGTGCTGAGGCAGCATAGATATTTGAATAAGGTAAATGGAAACGAAATTAGTGACAATAAACGGAAACATCAGGAGATCATACCAATCTGACTAGTGGTAATAATTTCGATGATTTTTTTCAGTAGTGTGTACCGCACTGGACCTAGAATCTCTCGCAGATTATACCTACTCACATATTGGGGAAAAAAAATCAAATTTACACATCTGTAACTCACGATATAGTAATTGCACAGAATACTTTTTAACCATTAGGGTTTAAATATATATATATATATATATATATATATATATATATATATATATATATATATATATATATATATATATATATATATATATGTTGCATAACGACAGTGAAATGATACTCTGAAATGTAATTGTCGAGCCTGGATGATAACATAAAGTTGCCCACAGTGGATATCCTCATTTGTTAAGTTGGTGCACTGTGTCTGGCCTTCCTCAACGATGAAGTGACTCATAAATGTTGGTTATGATACATTTAACGCCAGTAGGATGATCAACGAACGACGTTATGCATAATAGTTCCAGTGATAAACTTTTAAACCATCTAATACAGGTTTCGAAATCCGAGTGTGAGTGAGATATGTAAAACTTTAAAACCATCTAATACAAGTCCCGAAATCCGAGTGTGAGCGAGATATATAAAGAATATATACAGAAACATCACCAAAATTGGCTGGAGCAACAAACGCGCCTCCCCAAAAATATACACACGTTATATTGAATTAAACAAGTGACTTTTACAAGTTGTCTCGAGTCTGGCACAATACTGGACCCAGAATGGAACTGTTGATAACTTTTGGCAAACTCACATTGTTGGATGACGTTCAGTGGCATGATGTTCCCTTGTGGTCATTCTATATATATATATATATATATATATATATATATATATATATATATATATATATATATAGGCCAGTGTCCAGCTGCCCAGTGCTCCCCTGTGGACATTGTACATGTATTGGCCACTGTCCAGCCCTGCGGATATTGTATATATATATAGGCCGATCTCCAGCGGCTCTGCGTTCCACTGTGGAGTAAGCCTGCATTTGGAAGAGTGTTGTGCATACACATGCATTATACATGTGCATTATACATATGTGGTCAGTGTTAGCTGGAGAGAGGCACAGTGCCCATGCTCCTCTCCAGCCTCTGCCGCCACAGGAAACGCCCCACGCCAAGAAACATGAAAAGAAAACGTGAAATGATTTGAATGTGATGTACTTGAAGCAGTTTGTGTTACCGTACTCCGCCAGCATAATTTGGCACAGCTCGTGAAAAGTATCTTTTTGCGAGGCTGTATCACTGGGAGTAGTCTCGCCAAAGAACTTCTCTCTCCAAAGGAGTCTACATTTTCCTGCTACTGGAAGTAGCGTAGTCTCTAGTAGAGCAGGAGGAACCTTTTGTAAAGTCTTGGGTGACACCAGGACTCCCTAACAGAAATTGGTCCTCGGGTAATTATGATAATGATAATAGTAATTTGAAGTTGCCCAACAACTGTAAGCAGTGATGAACGGTATGTGGTAAGTGTGCCAATGGTAGCGGACGTTAGGAGAGCACACATGCCACGAGGGATCTTGGACTGTGTTTACATCGTTATAATCATGAGCCACCAACCTTGACAATACCCATCTATTGCATGAGGTGTGGGAAGGTGCCTCCCCCACATGATCTTTATCTGCATCACAGATAGGCTGCTCGGGCAGTGCAGAAAAAGGCGTATGCTAGATCACTGTTACTCCTTCATGTACCATCTGTCATGAGGCGCTGAAGACACAGCAATAAGAAACAAGAAACTTAAGAAAGTGGTCCATGAATGGAATACGATGACTGAGGACGTGGTTCATGCTGGCGGCATGCATAGATTTAAGATGAAGTATGATAGTTGAGAAGGTTCAAAAGATGGGACCCTCAGGAGTGTAGACCTCCCTCCCCGCGCGGTACAAATAGGTGATTACAATCTACTTCCTCCTGTCTTCGCCATCATTTGGATTTCATCCGACAACTCTGAAAGAGGTTGCTGCACCATCCCCACCGTCGTCACTTCCTGCTACCAGAGGTTCATTGCCCCCAGGTTGCAGTTCAGCACCACCACCGTACCGAGCCCACCCACACGTAGACATGCAGGCACGTGACGAGAGCAAACCAAAGTCCTGCCATTGTGGTCACCCGAAGACAGCCCATCGTGTTGGTACACAGTGTCTGTTTGATAACATCTCGTGTTATAACCTCAGGCTCTTGGGCTGTTTACATAATTATTCAGTAATCTGTTGGTTATTATTATTATTATTATCATAATAATAGTAATAATAATAATAATAATAATAATAATTATTATTATTATTATTATTATTATTATTATTATTATTGTTATTATTATTGATAATATCATTATTATTACTATTCATGAACAATGATATTTTACTATCCTTATATTGCTTTAGGATGGCATAATGCACTTGGGTATATTGTATACAAGGCGACTATGTACACTGCTGGTGAGAATTTTGGTGCTTGAATGTTCTCAGTATAAATGTTCATCTCAGATAGCTAGTTTTTAGTGCTGGTGAATATCACTCAAGAATTTTTGTTCATTATCATCTATCCAGTAAATGTTAATTAGTGATTAATTCTGCCTGAGTATAGCTGGAGGAGAATAAGAAAAAAAAAAGAAATTGTTTTTGAACTCCATAACTATTTCAACTGAGCATCAAAAAAAAAGGCTTAATTTTGATATATAGCGTCATTTCAGTTACTGTTACATTTTTATTTTATGTGCATGAGAAGATCCCTAGATGATGCATGTCATCCTTTGCAAACGACGTAGTTCTTCGTCGCCTGATATTATCTCTTGTCCCTCGGGGGCCTGATCTTCATGTTGACACCTGTGTCTGATCCCGTGGATTTATTATAATGAAAATAATAATTCTTTTATGATAATGATAATAGTAATGGCAATGATAATAATGGTAATAATGATTATTATAATGATAATTATAATAATGTAGGTTTGCGGCAGGGGTGTGTGATGTCTCCATGGTTGTTTAATTTGTTTATGGATGGGATTGTTAGGGAGGTGAATGCAAGAGTGTTGGAAAGAGGGGCAAGTATGAAGTCTGTTGGGGATGAGAGAGCTTGGGAAGTGAGTCAGTTGTTGTTCGCTGATGATACAGCGCTGGTGGCTGATTCATGTGAGAAACTGCAGAAGCTCGTGACTGAGTTTGGTAAAGTGTGTGAAAGAAGAAAGTTAAGAGTAAATGTGAATAAGAGCAAGGTTATTAGGTACAGTAGGGTTGAGGGTCAAGTCAATTGGGAGGTGAGTTTGAATGGAGAAAAACTGGAGGAAGTAAAGTGTTTTAGATATCTGGGAGTGGATCTGGCAGCGGATGGAACCATGGAAGCGGAAGTGGATCATAGGGTGGAGGAGGGGGCGAAAATTCTGGGAGCGTTGAAGAATGTGTGGAAGTCGAGAACATTATCTCGGAAAGCAAAAATAGGTATGTTTGAAGGAATAGTGGTTCCAACAATGTTGTATGGTTGCGAGGCGTTGGCTATGGATAGAGTTGTGCGCAGGAGGATGGATGTGCTGGAAATGAGATGTTTGAGGACAATGTGTGGTGTGAGGTGGTTTGATCGAGTAAGTAACGTAAGGGTGAGAGAGATGTGTGGAAATAAAAAGAGCGTGGTTGAGAGAGCAGAAGAGGGTGTTTTGAAATGGTTTGGGCACATGGAGAGAATGAGTGAGGAAAGATTGACCAAGAGGATATATGTGTCGGAGGTGGAGGGAACGAGGAGAAGAGGGAGACCAAATTGGAGGTGGGAAGATGGAGTGAAAAAGATTTTGTGTGATCGGGGCCTGAACATGCAGGAGGGTGAAAGGAGGGCAAGGAATAGAGTGAATTGGATCGACGTGGTATACTGGGGTTGACGTGCTGTCAGTGGATTGAATCAGGGCATGTGAAGAGTCTGGGGTAAACCATGGAAAGCTGTGTAGGTATGTATATTTGCGTGTGTGGACGTATGTATATACATGTGTATGGGGGTGGGTTGGGCCATTTCTTTCGTCTGTTTCCTTGTGCTACCTCGCAAACGCGGGAAACAGCGACAAAGCAAAAAAAAAAAAAAAAAAAAATAATAATATAATAATAATATTGATAATAATAATGATAATAGTAATGATAATGATGAAAATGATGATAATGATAATAGTAATAATGATAATGATAAGGCTTTTAGTATTAATTTCTTAACACCCCAGGGAAGGGAGACCCTCCTCATACACTGGTCAGGTGATCGTGGTCGTTAAATGTAACACTGGATCTTTGTTCTTGTAAGACACGCAATATACCCACAGGAAAGTCTAGGGTGAAAAAGGCGCCTCCATTAACATGAACAAAATAGAAAAAGAAAATATACTTTCTTAGTATTATTTATTCCGTCCTTAGCTGTGTGCATTATGGGTAGTACTTTGATTAACTATTTGTACTGTAAGGTGGGGGGGTGTACACTCATGTGGCTCTACTGTCTGGTCTATTGTGCCTTTTCAGTGATAGGGTCTGCCAATTGTTCCCAGTGTGTCAGTGGTGGTTGAGCGTGCGTGAGTATTCTCGTAAGTCATGTTGTCTCAGTTACGCCGACTGGGATCTGTGTGTGTGTGTGTGTGTGTGTGTGTGTGTGTTGCAGGGTTGTTCTGGAGGTGAGATGCAGGATCATGCCGGGTAGTGAGGTTGTTTTGGAAGCTGAGGTTCAAATTCGTTTTGGAACCGAGTCAGGATTGTTGTGATGGGTGGAACTGTGGGACGATGGGGTACGATCACTGGCTTCATTACACACATATGAGGTAGAGGCTGAGGATGGTGTCAGACTGGCATAAGAAGGTGGTCGATGGGGTGTCGTGTGGAGGGTCTTTGGATTTACGGAGATGAGATTCTATTGAATTCCGGCCTCTGTGTCTGAGAGACTTTATTTTTATTGTGGAGGTGTACAGACTGAGAGGCATGTGATTGAAAATTATTCTTTGACACAGAACATCAGACATATGTACAACTTCATAAGATTAGAGGACCTTTTTGCACCTGATTTTCCCCATGATACATGTTGTGAAATAATTTTTAAGATATTAGAAATGTATGATTAAATAACTTTAAGATAATATTCTGTGGACTACATTATCAACATTAAAAGTGGATTTAGTGATTATTGTCACTTTAGATTTAACATTTAAATGTATTTATGTATGATTAATGTCAATCTTATCTTGTTGTGGTCAATAAGCTATCTATCTATCTATCTATCTATCTATCTATCTGGCACCGAGGGAAGTGCCAAGAACCATTCAGCAATGGTCGTGATGTTAAACCTGGCGAAGCTTGGACAAGTTCGGACGTACGTTGACAAATGCGTGAGTTGTACTCGCCTGTACACTATGCGGGTTTCTCCCAGGCAGAAGAATATCTGGGAACATGACCAGCACCCCAGCACCTGCAACACGAGGGAGGAGGAGGAGGAGGAGGAGGAAGTTCTTCATCTCTGGGAATTCGTCGGGTGGATAGACTGAACTGACAAAGTAAAAATCTCCCGGAGGAGGTCCGCAGCAACTCGAAACGTGACCAACCTGATATGTCTGAGCCTCTTACCGGAGTGACCTCCTGGTATCTGGTGTTTGACCACATCAGGGTATTGTTCCATCGTGTGACATGGCCGATGCTCGGTGTCGATCTATTCCATTGGCAGGGAAAACATTTCTCCGTTGGCAACACTTGTAATGATATCTTGACGGGCGGTTGGGGGTGTAGGTAAACCTGCTCGATGAGGACAGTACCTTGAATTGTCTACGGTAAGGTTGAAATGACATTCACTGGTGACTGGTAAGGCGGCGAATATTGGTGTCAGTCGACGCATTGCCTGTAATCATCTCGAGGAGGAAAGACAGGTATATATGATGGGAGGTTCTGGACGAAGGGCAGCAGGTGGATCTCGTCGATGATGTTTCCCAGGATGTGGTCATCCCGATGAGTTGGAGGGTGCCGGTTCCTGCGGTGTTGGTTACACAGAGGGAGGCGCATTGTCTTCTGCAGCCAACATTCGTTCTTGCTAACCCGCTGCTGTCGGGCTCCCTGTGACCCGTGTCCCTGGATGATTGAGGCCAACTGGTTACATGGAGAACCTTAGGTTGCTCTTTTTAGGACCTTTTCTAGATGCCTTGCCTTTCAACGACACGTAGTCATCGTCAACAATTCTTTGCCATTGTCTGAATTCTGGCACGTTTTTGGAGACCTAATGACACCTTTGACACCCGCGCCCCTCAGCACTGGTCAGTGACTCGCATCCCTCAGCACTGGTAGCTCCGGCAGCTGTCCATCTTGTATCGGTATCACTGGTAACCTCACTGCTGGTTGCACTGACACCCCTAGTGTTGGTATTAGTGGCACTGACACTGGTAGCTCTCCTCTCCGTGTCTGTATTCTTATCCAAGGATGAGCTACACAGCGGTCACACAAGAGGCAACCTGTGACTTCAAAATGATGTCAGCCAACTCGGGGATCCCCAGCCAGCCTGAGGACATAACCGTTGTCTGGCCTGGAGTAATGGACGGATCATCTACAATTTTCACTTCAAAATTACGGCCAAGTCTAAATGTGCCAAACACAATCCCTTGAAGTATGTCAGCCACCCCAGGGGCCTTACACCTCCTTATCCTCTGTTCTTGGTGAGATGATATTCTTAGAAACAGCTTAAAGGAGTGATAGCTGACAGCGCTTTGTTGCTTCTAAGATCCCGTTCACTTTTTAACAATAATGATAATGATGATGATGATGATGATGATAATAATAATAATAATAATAATTATAATAATAATAATGATAATAATAATAATAATAATAAGAAAGCAAAACCAAGGGGATATCAGAAGACATTTGCATCAAAATACAGAAGTTACTGTATGTATAACTGACATAGCATTATGTTTAACCATCGGTGAACCAGTTACTATTCTTTCATGAACGTATGTAACTTTTGTGACGTATATGTGAAAGATTCGTTATTTTTTTTGGTTGTCCACAGTGGACAGTGATCACATCCAGAACAAATCATACGGAATAAAACGAATACACTGACGATTCTGTGGGATACGTAGTAGCTCATGATGATCATGTAACTCATGACTGAGTAACTCTGGGAGTTATAGCTTGTGTTAATTGTTCATCTGGATGTTCTGTGAGGCTGAACACTTGAAGAGTCGTGGTGTTCCATGAACCCGGCCACAGAACGCTAACGAAGCTCATGAACTCGCACTGAAGCAGCAGAAAGCGCTCTTAATCGTGATGATTATTATACAAATAAGTAATTATCAAGATGTCCATGATTTGTGTTTCCCATTATCATCTTAAAATAAGAGTGCCATTATGAGGACGGTATACTTATTAATAAGCCAATCAGAGAACAGAACAGTGTACAACCACTGTAGTTCCTGATCATTAAAAGTGAGTTATGTGTGGGTAATATTGTATGTGTTGTAAAGTCTCATTCGAAGCTGCGAACCTTCGACCTTTCATCATTACCAGCTCAACCATCACATGACTAGTCTCGTCTGACTGACTCTGGCTGCAGAGGAAATACTTCAGTCAATGGTTGGTACAGTAGGAAATGTGAATTCCTATTTGTTATACTAATACTACTACAGCCACCCTCACAAGACGTCGGGAACATTATGATGTGCTGGAAAACATTAGGTGACAGCAAGTAGAAGGAACATTTCCTTGGCTTACTTGTTGTCATATTACAAATTTGTTTCTTATAATTTGCAAAATGTACCAACTGAATCGTACCAAATGTTTCGTGCATGTGACGGTCGTGAATATTACTAAAATAAGCAGAAGACAGAAGCCATTAATGTCATAAATGACTGTAGTTCTGACATTGTAAGATTCAGTCAACATGAAGGCCAGACAGCAGAGCGACCACTGTCATCTCTCCTCAGGTCACACTGCACCTGGCCTGGCCTGGCTGATGATGGGCCGATGTGATGAACGATTTCATTATAAACTTTGTGGACCACTTGTGAGTTAACGGTCATCAGCCCAGTGATAATATCATGCAAAACGGAAAATATCCTTCATGAGAAAAAGTGAAAATATATGAAAATATCTGATTGACGTCACAATGAACGTAAGATTTTGAAGAACAAATGAATGAGTGAAGGTTGTGTGGAGCATCACTAATTACCCACCAGTACAGAAACATGATCATCACAGCATAATTATCATCGACATAATCATAAATCGTGCGTCACATGAAGATAATTAACGATCCAAAACAGTAATGATCACCAGATTATTGCTCCAGTAATGATCACCAAGATTATTGATCCAGTAAAGCTAACACTGGATCTTCCATGGTGGTTGTGAACCTGTTATACCAGATGTTGTTAATATATCCAGGTCATACTCATCATTAATATATCCAGGTCACCATCATTAATATATCCAGGTCATCCTCATCATTAATATATCCAGGTCACCCTCATCATTAATATACCCAGGTCATCTTCTTCATTAATATATCCAGGTCACCCTCATCATTAATATATCCAGGTCACCCTCATCATTAATATATCCAGGTCACCCTCATCATTAATATATCCAGGTCACCCTCATCATTAATATATCCAGGTCATCCTCATCATTAATATATCCAGGTCACCCTCATCATTAATATATCCAGGTCACCCTCATCATTAATATATCCAGGTCATCATTATCTAAAGCATGACCTGCACATTAGTGGATATTCTCCTCTAAATTACCTCAATATTTTGAAGATTAGTCAGAGCATTTCTTACATTAACACAACCATCACTGAACACTTGACATTGAACACTGAACACTTGACAATGAACATTGTACACTGAACACCTAACACTCAGTCGTCACAGGATGGAGGAGGATAGAAAAGTCCTGCATCCTTAAACTCTTTTCCATTTTCTTTCTTCCTGTCATCTTCCTTATGTAAATGTCCAGGTGTTGCTGGAGTCCAGGAGTTAGGTTAACATACTCTAGTGTTTTCCAGTAGTTCCAGAGATCTTACTGACCCCAGCAGTTAGAGCTAAACAATGGTTACTAAACACTCAGCACAAATCCAAACTACAAGACCAAAAACACTCAATAACTATATAAATCTATCATGAACGATTTAGATATTTGTGACAAAATAGTAGTAGGTCAAGCATCTAACATATAATATGACACTTGAGAGAGCGCCATATTGTAATATCACCACAGTGTACGTCACAATTTTATTTATATAAAGACAAAACAAACCAAAGCGACGCGTTGTTATAAATCAGTTAAATCCCTCCTGTGTGTTTCAGCGGCTGACAGTAATGTTGCCCCAGAGAGAGAGAGAGAGAGAGAGAGAGAGAGAGAGAGAGAGAGAGAGAGAGGGCGGGGAGAGAGAGAGAGAGAGAGAGAGAGAGAGAGAGAGAGAGAGAGAGAGAGAGAGAGAGAGAGAGAGAGAGAGAGAGAACAGGAGCTTATTACCCAGGGTTAAGGTCAGCCAGACTTCTCCTTACCCGTCATCATGAAGGGGTCGACTTTCATCGGTGGTCAACAACACCACCAACGCTTAAACTTAGGATCTAAACCTCTTAATATCGCCGGCCATTAGGTTCATGATCCCAACGTTTACATCCAGGTATTGTAACCTCTGCATGTCGCGAGGATTTTCGTATTTTCTTTTTGTTTCGTCGCGAGACGCGATGACGTTACCAGACGTGCTAACGTCCAGATATTGCTAACAATTGTTTGAATAATTCTGATCTCTAGATACAAGGACTTCGTTCTTTATAAACGATGAATATTGCATTTATCAAAATGAAGAAAAAGAACATGGATTTTTATTTATGATGCATTAGGGGTGCAGGTCGGCAGGACATGTCCCAGGGTACAGTAGGGGTTCAGGTCGGCAGGACATGTCCCAGGGTACAGTAGGGGTGCAGGTCGGCAGGACATGTCCCAGGGTACAGTAGGGGTACAGGTCGGCAGGACATGTCCCAGGGTACTGTAGGGGTGCAGGTCGGCAGGACATGTCCCAGGGTACAGTAGGGGTGCAGGTCGGCAGGACATGTCCCAGGGTACAGTAGGGGTGCAGGTCGGCAGGACATGTCCCAGGGTACAGTAGGGGTGCAGGTCGGCAGGACATGTCCCAGGGTACAGTAGGGGTACACGTCGGCAGGACATGTCCCAGGGTACAGTAGGGGTGCAGGTCGGCAGGACATGTCCCAGGGTACAGTAGGGGTGCAGGTCGGCAGGACATGTCCCAGGGTACAGTAGGGGTACACGTCGGCAGGACATGTCCCAGGGTACAGTAGGGGTGCAGGTCGGCAGGACATGTCCCAGGGTACAGTAGGGGTGCAGGTCGGCAGGACATGTCCCAGGGTACAGTAGGGGTGCAGGTCGGCAGAACATGTCCCAGGGTACAGTAGGGGTGCAGGTCGGCAGGACATGTCCCAGGGTACAGTAGGGGTGCAGGTCGGCAGGACATGTCCCAGGGTACAGTAGGGGTGCAGGTCGGCAGGACATGTCCCAGGGTACAGTAGGGGTGCAGGTCGGCAGGACATGTCCCAGGGTACAGTAGGGGTGCAGGTCGGCAGGACATGTCCCAGCAGGGAGGTAGACCGTGTGGGAGGGAAGTGACAGAGATGGTATTGAATTATATTATGAGAAAATGATGCTCACAGGAAAGATAATGACACTAGTTGAGGCTGTATACTGGGAAGATGGTATAGCCAGAGGTAGACACATTACTGTTGCTACATGAGCGACGCTCAATACTGGTGCACAGACCAGTGGTGGCCCAGGAACCTGTTCCAGGTGCCACATGGAAAAGCTAAAGTCACTTCTAATAAACATGCGTCAGAGCATAGTACTTGCACATTGTGGAAAAGAATAAACATTTAGCTGCTCTCTGCACGTACATAATCTTATTATGAAACCTCATGAAAAATATTAGTGGTAGTGTACGAATATACCTCGAATTCCTGAGAAAGTATTGTACTGAAATATTCTTATTTCGGGTAGCAGCGTGTGTCTGCCATACCAACTACGGTGGCACTGGCCTGAACCGGGAGGAGGACGGTTCACAGACCAAGCGAGCGGCCGGGAGGTCCACCAGGGAGTGAGGACCGGTGGAGGAGGAGGAGGAGTCGTGCTCTGCAGCGTCCAAGGAATGTTGTTATGTTTTGGCTTCAGGTTTCTGTGGCTCTGTAGCTCGGAGGGAAAACATCTGTTCCACATCTGTATTGCTGATGATTAATGACGTTGTTGTTGTTGTTGTTGTTGTTATTCTCCGTTTGTGTTGCGGTTATTGCCACTGTTGCTGCTATTTTTCCCAGTGATGCTGTTGTAACAGGTGTGCCTTCAACAGTTCAGCTCTCGGACACGCTGGACGCTCGTACGTCGACCAAAAATCACGTTCTGGCGCACTGGATACACTGGCATTACTGACTCGAGATTTAGTGTCGAGTCTTCTCCGGTGTTGTGACGAACCAGTTATTAATTACATAGTGACACCAATAACGGAGATACGAGTGGTATGGATGGAACAGCTAGCGGGAGCTGGAACTTATTTGTTGTTCAACTCATTCTTGGTAAATGATAAGGTAAACTGAGTCATGAATGTAGTTTCCCCTCACAGTTCCCTTCACTCGGCTGATTATTGATATAATCATGAGAATATCGTCGGAGGAAATAAGAATACAAGTTACGCAGCGAGACAGTCTGCCCCCCTTCCCGTGGGTGTACATTACTGCAAATCCCGTATGACTCAAGAGTTTGACTTAATCCTGCTGCTTGCAGCGCTGCACAAAGAGGCAAATCCTATTAGCTACTCCACCCATCTGATGTACACCAGTGTCATGCTCACCGTCCTCAGCTTTAACTCTCGGAGCAGAATGTGGTCTGTGTATTCTGAGTGTATGATATCTACTTAACGTCAGGTAAGTCCACAATGCATTGTCTGTCTCGAAGGCGACTGCCATTCAGGTGTTGCTAGGCTCTGAGGGTAGAGCTCAGAGGGAGATTAAGTCTCCCCAATACAGAGTTCACCTTTATATTTTTATTTTGAGTGTACAAGTCTCATGAAGTGTATTATAGAAGAGGAAAGATCTCTCCCTCTTTTTCAGCCAAAAAGGGTGGCGTCATATAGCACCCGGGAGTAGTATTGAGACAAGGCATAGAAATTCTTCAATATAGTTAGAATAACAGCGAGTTCTCGGGAGAAGAGCCGGGGAAAGGAACACTCTGCCTGTGGTGTCGCTGCCCCAGTCAGTACTTGGTCCTCTAACTAAAGCCACAGACAGATCACAGTCAGCAACGTGGGTCATCATTATCTCAACCTGGTCCACCAAGCCTTCCGGTCATCACAACCATCAAGTGATTATCTCGGTCTATAAAGCACCAGGTTTAATGATCTTCGTTATCAAACATTTTCCGAGCCTCGCTGACAGACAGGCAGACAGACAGACAGACAGTGAAGCAAGCAAGACAGACAGACAGGCAGACAGACAGACAGACAGACAGACAAACAGTGAAGCAAGACAGATAGAGAGTTTGTTTGCCAGCTGACATCAGGCTACAACTCAAGTGATACTCGAGGGTTATATCCACAACACTAGACACTGGCTGTATACAGACAGCAGCTCTGCCGTACAGTCAGAGATGTTAAGTGATGACACTGACCCACTTCTGGTAATGACCTGACAACACAGGCACCGGTAACGTGACACCTGCAGCTTGTATTGTTGTTGTCAGTGTTCCTCCCTTTAACGAGTCGTCAGGTGAACGTTATATGAGACAGTTTGATATATAGAATACGTTACACTATATACTGGAACATTATCATTCATCACATCGTAAAAAAGAAAACAAAAATGTATGAAAAATGTCTCCTGCCATGTTACAACTTTGTGCACTAACTTGCAAAACAAACCATCAACATGAGTCGTCTACACAGGCGACGTAAGTCTGGTAAGCTGATTACCAGCTGCTGGCCCCAGCCTCCGCAGTCATGCCCCCCGCCGACCCAACAGCTTTGTAAATCAGGAATACGTAAATGTAAGAATATCGTCGACTGAAAATAATTTACCAAAGAGCTCTAGGATCAGGTGAAAGATTATTAATGATAAGATGATTATTTCAGGATTATAATCCCCAGGTGTCCTTAATCTCGCATTCTGGCATTGACGGAAAAACGCTCCCTTGAAACACGCTGGACACCCTCAGCCATGGCGGTGGCACCCCCTGCTTCCCACCCGTGCTCCCCACTGCTTCCTACCCTGGATCCGCCCTTGATCTGCAGCCTGCAGGCTGGTGTAGGATACCTACATCTTTCAGTTGCCCACGAACATCCTTTAGGATTCAAGTGGTTAGATAATGAGGTCCAGTTGTGTTGCTGGGGTTAATTTCTGTCAGGTTTAGTTTCTCTTAATCTTGTCCGAAAAACAGAATTTGTCGCCGGGGTTTTGCTTGGCTGTTTTGACTGACTGTAGGAATATAGCTTAAGGGTTTCTGTTTAAATGGAACGCCTCCAAAACCCAGTTTCTACCCATCTCTGTATCGAGAACTCACAACTCTCGTATTTCCTTTAACGGCTGTGTAGTTCCACCTCTTGACTCGATGAGCAAACTTGGTACTACTGTAACATCCACACTTTCTGGGATTTACCTTATTACGGGAATGTCTAAGTTTGCTTCAGAGCGTCCTGTTTAGATGTCGAAACTTCTTTTCTGATGAGGCAGCGAGGCAGCGCCAGGAATACAGACAAATAGGCTCAGTCTCTATCTGTCATGTATAATGCAACGAAACCACATCTCCCTTTCCACATCCAAGCCCCACAAAACTTTCCATAGTTTACCCCAGACGCTTCACATGCCCTGGTTCAATCCATTGGCAGCACGTCGGCCCCGGTATACCACATCGTTCCAACGCACTCTTATTTCTTGCAAGCCTCTCACCCTCCTGTATGTTCAGGCCCCGATTGCACAAAATTTTCACTCCATTCTTCCACCTCCAATTTGGTCTCCCGCCTCTTCTTTTCCTGATACATTTATCCTCTATGTCAATCTATTCTTACTCATTCTTTCCATATGTCCAAACCATTTCAGCACAGCCTCTTCTGCGGTTTTGGATGGTATTGCAGTGAAATTTAATAAAAAAGGGGTGACTGTGTTGATTGGTTGGTAAGGATGTTCAGTGTATGTATGGATCATGGTGAAGTGCCTGAGGATTGGCGAAATGCATGCATAGTGCCATTGTACAAAGGCAAAGATGATAAATGTGAGTGTTCAAATTACAGAGGCATA
Organism: Panulirus ornatus; assembly: GCF_036320965.1. Lineage (NCBI taxonomy): Eukaryota > Metazoa > Arthropoda > Malacostraca > Decapoda > Palinuridae > Panulirus > Panulirus ornatus. Next base: position 51,434,498 of record NC_092242.1, read on the forward strand.
AGTTTGTCGAGTATTCCTGGGAAATTATATGGGAGGGTATTGATTGAGAGGGTCAAAGCGTGTATAGAGTATCATACTGGGGAGGAGCAGAGTGCTTTCAAAAGTAGTAGTGGATGTGTGGATCAGGTGTTTGCTTTGAAGAATGTATGCGAGAAATACTTAGAAAAACAAATGGATTTGTATGTAGCACTTATGGATCTGGAGAAGGCATGTGATAGGGTTGAGAGAGATGCTTTGTGGAAGGTATTAAGAGTATATGGTGTGGGAGGTAAGTTGGTAGAAGCAGTGAAAAGTTTTTACCAAGGTTGTAAGGCATATGTACGAGTAGGTAGAGAGAAGAGTGATTGGTTCCCAGTGAATGTTGGTCTGCGGCAGGGGTGTGTGTGATGTCCCCATTGTTGTTTAATTTGTTTATGGATGGGGTGGTTAGGTAGGTAAAGGCAAGAGTTTTGGAGAAAGGGGCGAGTCTATTATTGATGAGAGGGGCTGGTAAGTGAGTCAGTTGTTCGCCGATGATACAGCTTTAGTGCCTGATTCGTGTGAGAAACTGCAGAGGATGGTGACTGAGTTTGGAAAAGTGTGTGAAAGGAGAAAGTTAAGAGTAAATGTGAATAAGAGCAAGGTTATTAGGTTCAATAGAGTTGAGGGACAAGTTACTTGGGATGTAAGTTTGGATGGAGACAAATTGGAGGGAGTGGTGTTTTAGACATCTGGGAGTGGATTTAGCAGCGGATGGAACCATGGAAGCGGAAGTGAGTCACAGGTGGGGGAGGGGGCGAAGGTTTTGGGAGCATTGAAGAGTGTGTGGAAGGCGAGAACGATATCTCGGAGAGCAAAAATGTATATGTTGTGGTTCCAACGATGTTACATGGTTGCGAGGCATGGGCTGTAGGTAGGGTTGTACGGAGGAAGGTGGATGTGTTGGAAATGAGATGTTTGAGGATTATGTGTGGTGTGAGGTAGTTTGATCGAGTAAGTAATATATATATATATATATATATATATATATATATATATATATATTATCCCTGGGGATAGGGGATTAAGAATACTTCCCACGTATTCCCTGCGTGTCGTAGAAGGCGACTAAAAGGGGAGGGAGCGGGGGGCTGGAAATCCTCCCCTCTCGTTTTTTTTTTTTTTTTAATTTTCCAAAAGAAGGAACAGAGGGGGCCAGGTGAGGATATTCCAAAAAAGGCCCAGTCCTCTGTTCCTAACGCTACCTCGCTAACTCGGGAAATGGCGAATAGTTTAAAACAAAGATATATATATATATATATATATATATATATATATATATATATATATATATATATATATATATATATATATTCCCTGGGGATAGGGGAGAAAGAATACTTCCCACGTATTCCCTGCGTGTCGTAAAAGGCGACTAAAAGGGGAGGGAGCGGGGGGCTGGAAATCCTCCCCTCTCGTTTTTTTTTTTTTTTTTTTTTTTTTTTTTTTTTTTTTTTTCCAAAAGAAGGAACAGAGAATTGGGCCAGGTGAGGGTATTCCCTCAAAGGCCCAGTCCTCTGTTCTTAACGCTACCTCGCTAATGCGGGAAATGGCAAATAGTTTGAAAGAAAGAATATATATATATATATATATATATATATATATATATATATATATATATATATATATATATATATATATATATATATTCCTATGAGTCCACGGGGAAAATGAAACACGAAAAGTTCCCAAGTGCACTTTCGTGTAATAATCACATCATCAGGGCAGACACAAGAGAGAAATATAACAGTCAGTTGATATACATCGAGGAGACGAAGCTAGGACGCCATTTGGTAAACATGTGATTGTTTTGGACAATCACGCGCAAAATTGTGATCCTTTCAAATATATATATATATATATATATATATATATATATATATATATATATATATATATATATATATATATATATGTTAATGTGCTGAGAGGTGCAACTGGAGGGATGTCTGATCATTATCTTGTGGAGGCTAAGGTGAAGATTAGTATGGGTTTTCAGAAAAGAGGAGTGAATGTTGGGGTGAAGAAGGTGGTGAGAGTAAGTGAGCTTGGGAAGGAGACCTGTGTGGGGAAGTACCAGGAGAGACTGTGTACAGAATGGAAAAAGGTGAGAACAATGGAAGTAAGGGGAGTGGGGGAGGAATGGGATGTATTTAGGGAATCAGTGATGGATTGCGCAAAAGATGCTTGTGGCATGAGAAGAGTGGGAGGTGGGCTGTTTAGAAAGGGTAGTGAGTGGTGGGATGAAGAAGTAAGAGTATTAGTGAAAGAGAAGAGAGAGGCATTTGGACGATTTTTGCAGGGAAAAAATGCAATTGAGTGGGAGAAGTATAAAAGAAAGAGACAGGAGGTCAAGAGAAAGGTGCAAGAGGTGAAAAAAAGGGCAAATGAGAGTTGGGGTGAGAGACTATCAGTAAATTTTAGGGAGAATAAAAAGATGTTCTGGAAGGAGGTAAATAGGGTGCGTAAGACAAGGGAGCAAATGGGAACTTCAGTGAAGGGCGTAAATGGGGAGGTGATAACAAGTAGTGGTGATGTGAGAAGGAGATGGAATGAGTATTTTGAAGGTTTGTTGAATGTGTCTGATGACAGAGTGGCAGATATAGGGTGTTTTGGTCGAGGTGGTGTGCAAAGTGAGAGGGTTAGGGAAAATGATTTGGTAAACAGAGAAGAGGTAGTAAAAGCTTTGCGGAAGATGAAAGCCGGCAAGGCAGCAGGTTTGGATGGTATTGCAGTGGAATTTATTAAAAAAGGGGGTGACTGTATTGTTGACTGGTTGGTAAGGTTATTTAATGTATGTATGACTCATGGTGAGGTGCCTGAGGATTGGCGGAATGCGTGCATAGTGCCATTGTACAAAGGCAAAGGGGATAAGAGTGAGTGCTCAAATTACAGAGGTATAAGTTTGTTGAGTATTCCTGGTAAATTATATGGGAGGGTATTGATTGAGAGGGTGAAGGCATGTACAGAGCATCAGATTGGGGAAGAGCAGTGCGGTTTCAGAAGTGGTAGAGGATGTGTGGATCAGGTGTTTGCTTTGAAGAATGTATGTGAGAAATACTTAGAAAAGCAAATGGATTTGTATGTAGCATTTATGGATCTGGAGAAGGCATATGATAGAGTTGATAGAGATGCTCTGTGGAAGGTATTAAGAATATATGGTGTGGGAGGCAAGTTGTTAGAAGCAGTGAAAAGTTTTTATCGAGGATGTAAGGCATGTGTACGTGTAGGAAGAGAGGAAAGTGATTGGTTCTCAGTGAATGTAGGTTTGCGGCAGGGGTGTGTGATGTCTCCATGGTTGTTTAATTTGTTTATGGATGGGGTTGTTAGGGAGGTAAATGCAAGAGTTTTGGAAAGAGGGGCAAGTATGAAGTCTGTTAGGGATGAGAGAGCTTGGGAAGTGAGTCAGTTGTTGTTCGCTGATGATACAGCGCTGGTGGCTGATTCATGTGAGAAACTGCAGAAGCTGGTGACTGAGTTTGGTAAAGTGTGTGGAAGAAGAAAGTTAAGAGTAAATGTGAATAAGAGTAAGGTTATTAGGTACAGTAGGGTTGAGGGTCAAGTCAATTGGGAGGTGAGTTTGAATGGAGAAAAACTGGAGGAAGTGAAGTGTTTTAGATATCTGGGAGTGGATCTGTCAGCGGATGGAACCATGGAAGCGGAAGTGGATCATAGGGTGGGGGAGGGGGCGAAAATTTTGGGAGCCTTGAAAAATGTGTGGAAGTCGAGAACATTATCTCGGAAAGCAAAAATGGGTATGTTTGAAGGAATAGTGGTTCCAACAATGTTGTATGGTTGCGAGGCGTGGGCTATGGATAGAGTTGTGCGCAGGAGGATGGATGTGCTGGAAATGAGATGTTTGAGGACAATGTGTGGTGTGAGGTGGTTTGATCGAGTAAGTAACGTAAGGGTAAGAGAGATGTGTGGAAATAAAAAGAGCGTGGTTGAGAGAGCAGAAGAGGGTGTTTTGAAATGGTTTGGGCACATACATGGAGAGAATGAGTGAGGAAAGATTGACCAAGAGGATATATGTGTCGGAGGTGGAGGGAACGAGGAGAAGAGGGAGACCAAATTGGAGGTGGAAAGATGGAGTGAAAAAGATTTTGTGTGATCGGGGCCTGAACATGCAGGAGGGTGAAAGGAGGGCAAGGAATAGAGTGAATTGGAGCGATGTGGTATACAGGGGTTGACGTGCTGTCAGTGGATTGAATCAAGGCATGTGAAGCGTCTGGGGTAAACCATGGAAAGCTGTGTAGGTATGTATATTTGCGTGTGTGGACGTGTGTATGTACATGTGTATGGGGGGGGGGGGGGGGGGCCATTTCTTTCGTCTGTTTCCTTGCGCTACCTCGCAGACGCGGGAGACAGCGACAGAGTATAAAAAAAATATATATATATATATATATATATATTTTATTATTTATATTTATTTTTTATTATACTTTGTCGCTGTCTCCCGCGTTTGCGAGGTAGCGCAAGGAAACAGACGAAAGAAATGGCCCAACCCACCCCCATACACATGTATATACATACGTCCACACACGCAAATATACATACCTACACAGCTTTCCATGGTTTACCCCAGACGCTTCACATGCCTTGCTTCAATCCACTGACAGCACGTCAACCCCGGTATACCACATCGCTCCAATTCACTCTATTCCTTGCCCTCCTTTCACCCTCCTGCATGTTCAGGCCCCGATCACACAAAATCTTTTTCACTCCATCTTTCCACCTCCAATTTGGTCTCCCTCTTCTCCTCGTTCCCTCCACCTCCGACACATATATCCTCTTGGTCAATCTTTCCTCACTCATTCTCTCCATGTGCCCAAACCACTTCAAAACACCCTCTTCTGCTCTCTCAACCACGCTCTTTTTATTTCCACACATCTCTCTTACCCTTACGTTACTCACTCGATCAAACCACCTCACACCACACATTGTCCTCAAACATCTCATTTCCAGCACATCCATCCTCCTGCGCACAACTCTATCCATAGCCCACGCCTCGCAACCATACAACATTGTTGGAACCACTATTCCTTCAAACATACCCATTTTTGCTTTCCGAGATAATGTTCTCGACTTCCACACATTCTTCAAGGCCCCCAGAATTTTCGCCCCCTCCCCCACCCTATGATCCACTTCCGCTTCCATGGTTCCATCCGCTGCCAGATCCACGCCCAGATATCTAAAACACTTCACTTCCTCCAGTTTTTCTCCATTCAAACTCACCTCCCAATTGACTTGACCCTCAACCCTACTGTACCTAATAACCTTGCTCTTATTCACATTTACTCTTAACTTTCTTCTTCCACACACTTTACCAAACTCAGTCACCAGCTTCTGCAGTTTCTCACATGAATCAGCCTCCAGCGCTGTATCATCAGCGAACAACAACTGACTCACTTCCCAAGCTCTCTCATCCCCAACTGACTTCATATATATATATATATATATATATATATATATATATATATATATATATATATATATATATATATATATATATATATATTCACCACTCAATATACCATCACGTGCATGACACTACAGTCACCACCATAGTCATATTCCAGCACCAGAACCTGACAGCTGTATCTGAAGTCCATTACCAACACTGGTCTGAACTCGTCTCTCGTGCAAAAGCTCGTAGTGAGGCCTCTTTCGCCCCACTGTACATATCACACACATTCCACACCTTCTTGGGTTATGGCCTCTGATGACTCCCGACACGCGAGTGGCTGGGACCTTGAACCGTAAGTGTCTCATCTCCTGCTCTCGAACCATCCTGACAGATCCTGACCCCCGAGATGTCAAGATGTCGTCATATCAAGTGTCATGCAGTGCCTGGTGGGGGTTGGAAAGTGTTGGCTCCTCTTTTGTGTTTGGTATTCTGGTCGGGAGTTCGCATGTTGACAGTCGCTTGTCGGCTGCCTGTGTTTATGGTCGGCGATTGATATAGATTACCGAAGGTGTGTTTGAAATTATCATCTTGAATATTTGGAAGTGTTAACTGTGCGAGATTGAATCGTTCCAGTTGTCACTGTAAAATGTAAAGGGTGTAGTTGTGACAAATTAGAGTAATTTGTAAATCCGACGAAAGGGAAGTAATGAAAGTTAGAAACGTCTAAGTTCATTCTGTAATGGTTTAGAACTGAAGATATATATATATATATATATATATATATATATATATATATATATATATATATATATATATATATATATATATATATATATTGTTCTTTTTAACTTTCTATAAGGGGAAACAGAAGGAATCACGCAGGGTGTGCTCATCCTCCTCGAAGGCTCAGATTGGGGTGTCTAAATGTGTGTGGATGTAACCAAGATGAGAAAAAAGGAGAGATAGGTAGTATGTTTGAGGAAAGGAACCTGGATGTTTTGGCTCTCAGTGAAACGAAGCTCAAGGGTAAAGGGGAAGAGTGGTTTGGGAATGTCTTGGGAGTAAAGTCAGGGGTAAGTGAGAGGACAAGAGCAAGAGAAGGAGTAGCACTGCTCCTGAAACAGGAGTTTTGGGAGTATGTGATAATGTAAGAAAGTAAATTCTAGATTGAAATGGGGAAAACTGAAAGTTGATGGAGAGAGATGGGTGATTATTGGTGCATATGCACCTGGGCATGAGAAGAAAGATCATGAGAGGCAAGTGTTTTGGGAGCAGCAGAATGAGTGTGTTAGTGCTTTTGATGCACGAGACCGGGTTATAGTGACGGGTGATTTGAATGCAAAGGTGAGTAATGTGGCAGTTGAGGGAATAATTGGTATACATGGGGTGTTCAGTGTTGTAAATGGAAGTGGTGAAGAGCTTGTAGATTTATGTGCTGAAAAAGGACTGGTGATTGGGAATACCTGGTTTAAAAAGAAAGATATACATAAGTATACGTATGTAAATAGGAGAGATGGCCAGAGAGCGTTATTGGATTACGTGCTAATTGATAGGCGCGCGAAAGAGAAACTTTTGGATGTTAATTTGCTGAGAGGTGCAACTGGAGGGATGTCTGATCATTATCTTGTGGAGGCGAAGGTGAAGACTTGTAGAGGTTTTCAGAAAAGAAGAGAGGATGTTGGGGTGAAGAGAGTGGTGAGAGTAAGTGAGCTTGGGAAGGAGACTTGTGTGAGGAAGTACCAGGAGAGACTGAGTACAGAATGGAAAAAGGAGAGAACAAAGGAGGTAAGGTGAGTGGGGGAGGAATGGGATGTATTTAGGGAAGCAGTGATGGCTTGCGCAAAAGATGTTTGTGGCATGAGAAGCGTGGGAGGTGGGCAGATTAGAAAGGGTAGTGAGTGTTGGGATGAAGAAGTAAAATTATTGGTGAAAGAGAAGAGAGAGGCATTTGGACGATTTTTGCAGGGAAATAATGCAAATGAGTGGGAGATGTATAAAAGAAAGAGGCAGGAGATCAAGAGAAAGGTGCAAGAGGTGAAAAAGAGGGGAAATGAGAGTTGGGGTGAGAGAGTATCATTAGATTTTAGGGAGAATAAAAAGATGTTTTGGAAGGAGGTAGATAAAGTGCGTAAGACAAGGGAACAAATTGGAACTTCAGTGAAGGGGGCTAATGGGGAGGTGATAACAAGTAGTGGTGATGTGAAAAGGAGATGGAGTGAGTATTTTGAAGGTTTGTTGAATGTGTTTGCTGATAGAGTGGCAGATATAGGGTATTTTGGTCGAGGTGGTGTGCAAAGTGAGAGGGTTAGGGAAAATGATTTGGTAAACAGAGAAGAGATAGTAAAAGCTTTGCGGAAGATGAAAGCCGGCAAGGCAGCGTGTTTGGATGGTATTGCAGTGGAATTTATTAAAAAAGGGGGTGACTGTATTGTTGACTGGTTGGTAAGGTTATTCAATGTATGTATGATTCATGGTGAGGTGCCTGAGGATTGGCGGAATGCTTGCATAGTGCCATTGTACAAAGGCAAAGGGGACAAAGGTGAGTGCTCAAATTACAGAGGTATAAGTTTGTTGAGTATTCCTGGGGAATTATATGGGAGGGTATTGATAGAGAGGGTGAAGGCATGTACAGAGCATCAGATTGGGGAAGAGCAGTGTGGTTTCAAAAGTGGTAGAGGATGTGTGGATCAGGTGTTTGCTTTGAAGAATGTACGTGAGAAATACTTAGAAAAGCAAATGGATTTGTATGTAGCATTTATGGATCTGGAGAAGGCATATGATAGAGTTGATAGAGATGCTCTGTGGAAGGTATTAAGAATATATGGTGTGGGAAGCAAGTTGTTAAAAGCAGTGAAAAGTTTTTATCGAGGATGTAAGGCATATGTACGTGTAGGAAGAGAGGAAGATGATTGGTTCTCAGTGAATGTAGGTTTGCGGCAGGAGTGTGTGAAGTCTCTATGGTTGTTTAATTTGTTTATGGATGGGATTGTTAGGGAGGTGAATACAAGAGGTTTGGAAAGAGGGGTAAGTATGCAGTCTGTTGTGGATGAGAGAGCTTGGGAAGTGAGTCAGTTGTTGTTCGCTGATGATACAGCGCTGGTGGCTGATTCATGTGAGAAACTGCAGAAGCTGGTGACTGAGTTTGGTAAAGTGTGTGAAAGAAGAAAGCTGAGAGTAAATGTGAATAAGAGTAAGGTTATTAGGTACAGTAGGATTGAGGGTCAAGTCAATTGGGGGATAAGTTTGAATAGAAAATAACTGGAGGAAGTGAAGTGTTTTAGATATCTTGGAGTGGATCTGGCAGCGGATGGAACCATGGAAGCGGAAGTGAATCATAGGGTGGGGGAGGGGGCGAAAATCCTGGGAGCCTTGAAGAATGTGTGGAAGTCGAGAACATTATCTCGGAAAGCAAAAATGGGTATGTTTGAAGGAATAGTGGTTCCAACAATGTTGTATGGTTGCGAGGCGTGGGCTATGGATAGAGTTGTGCGCAGGAGGGTGGATGTGCTGGAAGTGAGATGTTTGAGGACAATATGTGGTGTGAGGTGGTTTGATCGAGTAAGTAATGTAGGGGTAAGAGAGATGTGTGGTAATAAA
>NC_092242.1:51446019-51523519 GCF_036320965.1 Panulirus ornatus
TGATCTAACATTATAACTCGACTCCGGGTAAACACCTTGGCGTGTGTTGCCTCACTGCCTGACACTTGAGTACGACGAGGAATCACATTTGTTCCCTGGGTCTCCAGGCAGCTGCTCCTGTGTGAAGCAAACACCACTGTTGACCCCAACCGCCACTACTGTCTCTAGATAACGCCCTCACCAGGACGATCACCGCAACAGCTGCTGGTGTTTACCTGGTGACTGTTACTCTGTTGGTGTTCTGTTGCCGGATGGAATGATATTCCTTCGTCCAGGCAAGAGACAAAAGATCAACTTTAATGTCGGTATTCAAAGTCTACTGGAAGTACTTGCATGAATCAAGCAGTTTCATTACCCATACGAGTTTATATTGCTGTTCTAAGTACGAGTTAGTTTGCTCACAAAGCAGCAGATAAAACAGACAATGTTGGTGAACGTCTAAACTTCTCATCGATGATCTTAAGCCAGACTCTTTGTTCAACAAAATTCATTCTTCAGATAACGAGGCGCTTAAGTTAGGGTTAAACGTCCATAAGGAATATATCTATATATTGTATGATGTGATCTGTTCACTGACGGTAATGTGATGAACTTAGTTCCTGTAGACACAGGTCTGGTTAACTTCCCGCCGCAGTGTGACTATAGCTTGTGTACTACAGTGAGGGAAATGGTTATGATATCCTGCCACTGTCTGGTTCCTCTGGTGCCATGAAAGGTGATGGTCTTTCATCTGTCATGGTGGCTGCATCACAGGTGCCACTCTGGCCTTGACATCACTACACAACACACACACACATCTACAGCGTCAAGGGAGCCGCCGGCGAGGACGTCACTGTAGCCAACAGAAGACAGCTCGTAGCTTGACTGTCTCTAGAGAGGTTTACCCACTTAATGTGAGAGTGAAGCACCCTAGCAAGTGCCTTAGCAAGACACAAGATCTTTACTCGAGTTCTGTGTGGTTGTGATATTCGAGGAAGGATGTGAAAGCGACACTACACTGCAGTTCGTTGGCCTATGCAAGATTTTTGGTCTTTCGTGATTATTATTATTATTATTATCATTATTATTATTATTATTATTATTATTGTTGTTATTATTATCATCATCATCTTTATTATTATTATTATTGTTGTTGTTGTTGCCTTTATTTTCTTTTCCAATAACTGTGACCTGGTACATTAAAAAAAAGGCATTTTTTTTTTTACATCCTTCGAAATTCGTAAATACTTTCCCTTGTCTTTCAATTTTCTCTTTCATAATCCTCTCTGAATTTCGATTAAGTTCCGGCCTTGATGTAGACTTTTGTCTGTGACTGGAACCTCCAACGTTAAGTAAACAAAATGTCTTTTCATTCTTTCGTTCTTGTTCACCGTTTCCCGCGTTAGCGAGGTAGCATCAGGACGAGACAAGAAAAAAAAGCTACATTTCGTATGCATTCATCCTCTAGCTGTCATGTGTAATGCACCGAAAACACAGCCCATTATTATCATTATCATCATCATCATCGTTACTAATTATTATTATTATTATTATTATTATTATTATTATTATTATTATTATTATTATTGTTATCATTTATCATTGTTATTATTATTATTATCATTATCATCATTATCAGTATTATTATTAGTATAATTTTTATCGCTATGATGATAATGATATTATTATTATTATTATTATTATTATTATTATTATTATCATTATTAAGTGAGAGGGTTAGGGAAAATGATTTGGTAAACAGAGAAGAGGTAGTAAAAGCTTTGCGGAAGATGAAAGCCGGCAAGGCAGCAGGTTTGGATGGTATTGCAGTGGAATTTATAAAAAAAGGGGGTGACTGTATTGTTGACTGGTTGGTAAGGTTATTTAATGTATGTATGACTCATGGTGAGGTGCCTGAGGATTGGCGGAATGCGTGCATAGTGCCATTGTACAAAGGCAAAGGGGATAAGAGTGAGTGCTCAAATTACAGAGGTATAAGTTTGTTGAGTATTCCTGGTAAATTATATGGGAGGGTATTGATTGAGAGGGTGAAGGCATGTACAGAGCATCAGATTGGGGAAGAGCAGTGTGGTTTAAGAAGTGGTAGAGGATGTGTGGATCAGGTGTTTGCTTTGAAGAATGTATGTGAGAAATACTTAGAAAAGCAAATGGATTTGTATGTAGCATTTATGGATCTGGAGAAGGCATATGATAGAGTTGATAGAGATGCTCTGTGGAAGGTATTAAGAGTATATGGTGTGGGAGGAAAGTTGTTAGAAGCAGTGAAAAGTTTTTATCGAGGATGTAAGGCATGTGTACGTGTAGGAAGAGAGGAGAGTGATTGGTTCTCAGTGAATGTAGGTTTGCGGCAGGGGTGTGTGATGTCTCCATGGTTGTTTAATTTGTTTATGGATGGGGTTGTTAGGGAGGTAAATGCAAGAGTTTTGGAAAGAGGGGCAAGTATGAAGTCTGTTGGGGATGAGAGAGCTTGGGAAGTGAGTCAGTTGTTGTTCGCTGATGATACAGCGCTGGTGGCTGATTCATGTGAGAAACTGCAGAAGCTGGTGACTGAGTTTGGTAAAGTGTGTGGAAGAAGAAAGTTAAGAGTAAATGTGAATAAGAGCAAGGTTATTAGGTACAGTAGGGTTGAGGGTCAAGTCAGTTGGGAGGTAAGTTTGAATGGAGAAAAACTGGAGGAAGTGAAGTGTTTTAGATATCTGGGAGTGGATCTGGCAGCGGATGGAACCATGGAAGCGGAAGTGGATCATAGGGTGGGGGAGGGGGCGAAAATTCTGGGGGCCTTGAAGAATGTGTGGAAGTCGAGAACATTATCTCGGAAAGCAAAAATGGGTATGTTTGAAGGAATAGTGGTTCCAACAATGTTGTATGGTTGCGAGGCGTGGGCTATGGATAGAGTTGTGCGCAGGAGGATGGATGTGCTGGAAATGAGATGTTTGAGGACAATGTGTGGTGTGAGGTGGTTTGATCGAGTGAGTAACGTAAGGGTAAGAGAGATGTGTGGAAATAAAAAGAGCGTGGTTGAGAGAGCAGAAGAGGGTGTTTTGAAGTGGTTTGGGCACATGGAGAGAATGAGTGAGGAAAGATTGACCAAGAGGATATATGTGTCGGAGGTGGAGGGAACGAGGAGAAGAGGGAGACCAAATTGGAGGTGGAAAGATGGAGTGAAAAAGATTTTGTGTGATCGGGGCCTGAACATGCAGGAGGGTGAAAGGAGGGCAAGGAATAGAGTGAATTGGATCGATGTGGTATACCGGGGTTGACGTGCTGTCAGTGGATTGAATCAAGGCATGTGAAGCGTCTGGGGTAAACCATGGAAAGTTGTGTAGGTATGTATATTTGCGTGTGTGGACGTATGTATATACATGTGTATGGGGGGGTTGGGCCATTTCTTTCGTCTGTTTCCTTGCGCTACCTCGCAAACGCGGGAGACAGCGACAAAGTATAAAAAAAAAAAAAAAAAATCATTATTAAGTATTAGCCTCATTCACAGTAAAGAAAATTCACCACCACTAATATCAGTCTCCTCAAAGACATTCTTACATTAGATGAAGGAAGGCCAGACATTCGCAGACACAGAATCAGTCACACGCCAGGATTGTGCTGTGTCGCAAAAAGGCCCCACCTTCCATCAGGCACATAAGTACATTAACGTAAAAATCAGCCACGCAAATATATGTTGAGAAGTCCCCTCCATTAAACTCGAAAACACACAACAAGAAGCTTCTCATAATTCACGGGAGACTTGTGTCCACAAACTCACAGAATGTTCATTATCTTTGCATCATTCTCTGCCGTTCCCTTAGCAAAATGTTGTCTCGTCAAAGCCTCTGAATTCTTTTGATTAATTATTTGAATAATTAATATGTGATATTTTCAGTTTTTGTATCCGGGAATAATGGAATGACGGATTTTTCTTCGTGGGATGAAAAGAGTTCAGCGACTCAGGATTGCAGGCAACTGTGGGCTCTGTGGAGTGTTTGCATAACCCCGATTTTACCACTGTTCATCCCAGAGCCTGGCTTATAGGTAACCTAAAATGTATGGTATTTACAGCCTTACACGTCCTTGCTGTAAAGGTTACCATGACCACACACTGATAGTACGTAGAAAACCGGGGAATATTGCTCGGTAAAAAGACTGTGTTCAAAATGTACTGATCAGTATAACTCCAGAACACCAACGAAGAATAATATTGCCCTTAATACCCCTCCAGGTGAACTGTGGACATACCCGGGTAATTAGCGAGGCAGGATGCCCTAATGATGACCTGTGGGATGGTCTGATGAGCTGCAGTAGCTTGTTTATGAGGTCGATTACCATAGCAGTACCTTGGTTGTGAGGGAGAATTTTATAGCTATATCTTGCTAGAGGTAGAATATCATAGCAGTATCTCGATTGTGAGGTAGAATATCATAGCAGTATCTTGCTTGTGAGGTAGAATATCATAGCAGTATCTTGCTTGTGAGGTAGACTGCCATATATCTTGCGGTTGGGGGAATCAACGAAGTAGGAGGAGGAGTGTGTGGGGTTCCATACCACAGTGTCAGTTAGAGGTCGCGTACGTACCTTCCTGAGGTGATGGTAGACCAAGAGAGATGATACGAACACGTATCTCCACGTCTAGCAAGACTTGCCAGTATCTCTAAAGCTACAGTAACACCAGAGGGAGTCTAGTTCCTCCAAGATCAGTTAAGAGACAGTAACCAGGTGTGGTAGGGGCCCGTACTGTAACCAGGTGAGGTAGGGCTTTGTACGGGGAAGACAAACGTCTCCAAACGAGCCGAATGATAGGGCTGGTGGAGTTATGGTGGTATACGGTTGTATGATAGCGTTACATGGGCATTTAAATTCACAAATTGCCATATTCCATCATCGTAACTGCTCTCAAACTTACTGAAGCTTGGTGATGGAGGTCAACAGCTGGACTGGCAACTTCCTTCAGTGAGGTCCGTGAACCATGGTAAGTGCTAGGGTACATGCAGAGTGACCGGGTCCATGTGCTTCCAAACATCTCACTCAGTGACTGTGAGGGAGAGAAATAAGTAAAGAAAAAAAAGAAAAACGAGAGATTAACTGAAAGAAGAGAATGAAAGTGTGAGAGCAATATACTAAAAGAAGGTAAAGGACCGTATGAATTAAACTGAGAGAAAATAGAAATGAGGAAAGAGAAAGATCGTAAAAGGAAAGAAAGAGGAATGAAGAGATAAAGACAAGGAGAAAGAACCCGCACACCTCACCTTAATCCGCGGAAAATTTTGTATGCGAGTCGAGGTAACAAGAGGTGAAGATTGTGGTATATTGCCTCCCACCTCCGGGACGAGTTAGGACGGCTCTTCATGCGGTATTTACCCTCACAGTTCCCAAAGGAGGCCTGGATTTGCCGCTCCCCTCCGGTTGTTGCCTCAGTCTGCCACTCAAACGGAATTCCTTTGCACATCCTTCAATATTTTCATCCAGTGATATTAATTTACGTGTTTACTTGTGCTTCAGGATATCAAGATGTTAACTCATATGTCTGGAGACAGCTGTGAGAGAAAAGAAAATATAGCACAATGAAATATACGTATTACGGTAGAAGTTACCGGACTCCACCCTGATTGTGGATGCACCACGAGTGACAGGCACTTTTACGTCAAGAGACGTGCCGCTTCAAAGGCGACCAACACTCCTTGGTCGTGGCTGTGACGCAAGCTTCGAGCGGCAGAGGAGGAACCCATGAGAGGGGGTCATGACGTTACAGAAGTGAGTGATGTTAATTAAGTAGTACGATATGAATATCCTCGACGAGGGTCTCTCTTGTCCTCGAGATGATATCGAGGACGGCCGGACGCTGTGTGGCGTGAGTGACACGTGACGTCAGACGACGGGGAACGCACGTAACAAACACAGGAACAAGACGACGTGAACACTAAAGTGATGAAACGCCAACATCTTCAGCCACCAGCACACCAACACAGGTCTGTGTGTGTTCCTCTGAGACACAGACACAAGAATAGATACTGTGGCATGAGCACAGCTCTAGCTAGACGTGGTAGTATACTGTCCATGACCACCTGGTGGTATACTAGCCATCACCACCTGAGAGGTGGTAGTATACTGTCCATGACCACCTGGTGGTATACTAGCCATCACCACCTGAGAGGTGGTAGTATACTGTCCATGACCACCTGGCGGTATACTAGCCATCACCACCTGAGAGGTGGTAGTATACTGTCCATGACCACCGGGCAGTATGTTAGCTATCAACGCTTGAGATGTCACACATGATCACCTTAAGTATGCCAGCTGTCGCCAACTGGAGTATACCTGGCATCATCACCTGAGACAGTTCTTTCCGTCACACCCTACAAGTATACTATCTTTTATCACGTGGCATTGTACAGGTCAACGTTACCTGGGAGTATATCAGCTCTCCCCTGGTAAGAGTAGACCAGCCGGCGCCACTTGGGAATATACCAGCAATTTTTGGAAT
Source organism: Panulirus ornatus (assembly GCF_036320965.1). Taxonomy (NCBI): domain Eukaryota; kingdom Metazoa; phylum Arthropoda; class Malacostraca; order Decapoda; family Palinuridae; genus Panulirus; species Panulirus ornatus. The sequence continues at coordinate 51,452,492 of NC_092242.1, forward strand.
GTATCATTGCTACCCACCTGGCAGTATACAGCTGACTGCCACCTGTGAGTTTACCACCCCAAATCACTTTACATTTAACCAGCTGTTACGAAAAAGCAGTATACAGTCATCATCCAGAGGTAAACCATGTGAGTATATCATCCATCATGTTTCAGTGAACAAGTCATTATCGTATCCTACTATATCAGTTGTCTCCAGCTGGCTCTGCACCAGCCATCTCCAGATGGCAGTATACTATCCATGACCAGCTGACAGTATGTCATCCATCATCACCAGCTGGCAGTATGCCATCCATCATCACCACCAGTTGGTAGTATACCATCCATCATCACTACCTGGCAGTATTCCATCCATCATCATCACCACCTGGCAGTATACCATCCATCATCACCAGCTGGCAGTATACCATTCATCATCATTACCAACTGGCAGTATACCATCCATCATCACCAGTTGGCAGTATACCATCCATCATTACTACCAGCTGGCAATATACCATCCATCATCACCACCTAGCAGTACATCATCCATCATCACCAGCTGGCAGCACACCATCCATCATCACCACCTAGCAGTACACCATCCATCATCACCAGCTGGCAGCACACCATCCATCATCACCACCTGGCAGTATATCGTCCATCGTCATTACCACCTGGCAGTATACCATCCATCATCACCAGCTGTCAGGGCAGTTGGCTTCACCCGTCAAGATAAAAAAGAGTATTTTAGTTTCAGAAAAATGGATATAGGAAGCTGTAACTGCTGACAATGTTAACAATGAAAATGGTTAAGGAGATCATTGTTGGTTAAGTCATTTATTCAAATATGAAGGTTTGGAGGTGAAGTGGTGGTTGGGTTAATATATATTTGAGAAGTGGTAAAGCAGTGGAGGATATTAGATTCATTTATTTACCATTGCAAAAGCTCTTAGTGGAGTGTGGCATTGGGGAAGTTACTGGAGTTGTTGTGGGGGAGGCAGAGGGTAGGATTACTGGCGGGAAAGTCTCCGAGCAGAGTGGTCCTGGTGGAGGCGGAAGGAAACTGACGGAGGGTGAGTTGCATTTTCTTTTCGCATGTTGATGGTGGTGGTGATGTGTCAGTTGCGGAGTAAGTGTTGGGGATGTTTGTGAGAGAGGGAGAGTAGCAGCACCAGTGTTGGAGGTATTAATTGGGAGGCAGAGAAGTTGCGCTGATGTTGAGCCGTCTTGTGAGAGGCAAGGGAGAGCTGGGTCGAATTTGGAAGGGTTTTGTGAGAAGCAGAATATTGATCGTACCGGAGGATGTGAAGTGTTGCTTTTGATGATTTGTTAGAGACAAAGGGAGATCCTTTCACAGGAGGGAGGATGGTGTTGAGAGATACTGAGGGAGCAGCCAACAATAATGATACAAAATGATCATAGAGAACTGAGGTGAGGTAGTCAGGCGTGGCCAGCACCTGGCTGAGGCAGTGAGAGGCGTCGAGGGACTGGAGCTGTGTCGTGTGAGGTGAACCTGAGGACAACGACTTGATTAAGTGCTCGTGTCCTCGCTGGTGATGACTAGAACACTGGCGTTCATGGATCAGTGAGGAATGATGCTTTTCCTGCTGTAAATGACGCCTGAAAATGTCCATGACAGCACACAGCGCGTTATGACAACCGCAACTCGCATTCTAACAATTTCCGTTACAATTGTTGCTTATATTTCCAAGTTGTTCAGGTGAGTTGTAAAGACCGACACACACACTATAGTGTGATGAACTTGTGTGAAATTTTACCCATTGTATAATACCTCATAGTTAAAGTAAGTAATAACAAACAGTGTAGAGTTATGTTTCAGAGCACTAGTGCACACACACACACACACACACACACACACACACACACACACACACACACACACACACACACATGGTTAGCGTCGAATCCTGGGCGCGATCGTGTCAGCGCCCACAGCCAATTCCAGATGTCTATCCGTCCATAAGACAACGCTAATTGACGTAGCAACACCAGTGTCAGATTCCCTGCCTGTAACACACAAGTAGAACACTGGAAGGTGTGTATGGGGACAGTAGAGAGAGAAGTTTAAGATGTTTGATGGTAAAGTTCAAGAGATGGTGCCCAACGTGTGTGGAACTCCTCCCTCCCACGCTACAGATAGAAAATTTAACACGTACACCGTCATTTACACAGGCATACATACATTAAACCTGATAAAAACATCCTTAGTTTCCTACACCAGAAGTAGCACATACAGATACAACCCAACATGTTCCCATATACACATGACACCTCTCGATACACCCATATACTTTTGCAAGGAAGACAGAGTAAAGTAAAATAGAGGATGACTAAAATGTCAACGATTCTAACAAACTTTTTGGTAACGAGTCTTGATTTCCCTGGTGGCTGGCGTGAACACTTTAGTTCCCGACATTCTGCTGTTGTCTGGCTGTGTTGACTGGTTATGATGACTGGTTGTGGAGACTGGCTGTGTTGACTGGTTATGATGACTCGTTGTGTAGACTGGCTGTGTTGACTGGTTATGATGACTGGTTGTGTAGACTGGCTGTGTTGACTTGTTATGATGACTGGTTGTGTAGACTGGCTGTGTTGACTGGTTATGATGTCTGGTTGTGTAGACTGGCTGTGTTGACTGGTTATGATGACTGGTTGTGTAGACTGGCTGTGTTGACTGGTTATGATGACTGGTTGTGTAGACTGGCTGTGTTGACTGGTTATGATGTCTGGTTGTGTAGACTGGCTGTGTTGACTGGTTATGATGACTGGTTGTGTAGACTGGCTGTGTTGACTGGTTATGATGTCTGGTTGTGTAGACTGGCTGTGTTGACTGGTTATGATGTCTGGTTGTGTAGACTGGCTGTGTTGACTGGTTATGATGACTGGTTGTGTAGACTGGCTGTGTTGACTGGTTATGATGACTGGTTGTGTAGACTGGCTGTGTTGACTGGTTATGATGACTGGTTGTGTAGACTGGCTGTGTTGACTGGTTATGATGTCTGGTTGTGTAGACTGGTTGTGTTGACTGGTTATGATGACTGGTTGTGTAGACTGGTTATGATGTCTGGTTGTGTAGACTGGCTGTGTTGACTGGTTATGATGACTGGTTGTGTAGACTGGCTGTGTTGACTGGTTATGATGTCTGGTTGTGTAGACTGGCTGTGTTGACTGGTTATGATGACTGGTTGTGTAGACTGGCTGTGTTGACTGGTTATGATGACTGGTTGTGTAGACTGGCTGTGTTGACTGGTTATGATGTCTGGTTGTGTAGACTGGCTGTGTTGACTGGTTATGATGTCTGGTTGTGTAGACTGGCTGTGTTGACTGGTTATGATGACTGGTTGTGTAGACTGGCTGTGTTGACTGGTTATGATGACTGGTTGTGTAGACTGGCTGTGTTGACTGGTTATGATGTCTGGTTGTGTAGACTGGCTGTGTTGACTGGTTATGATGACTGGTTGTGTAGACTGGCTGTGTTGACTGGTTATGATGTCTGGTTGTGTAGACTGGCTGTGTTGACTGGTTATGATGTCTGGTTGTGTAGACTGGCTGTGTTGACTGGTTATGATGTCTGGTTGTGTAGACTGGTTGTGTTGACTGGTTATGATGACTGGTTGTGTAGACTGGTTATGATGTCTGGTTGTGTAGACTGGCTGTGTTGACTGGTTATGATGACTGGTTGTGTAGACTGGCTGTGTTGACTGGTTATGATGTCTGGTTGTGTAGACTGGCTGTGTTGACTGGTTATGATGTCTGGTTGTGTAGACTGGCTGTGTTGACTGGTTATGATGACTGGTTGTGTCGACTGGCTGTGTTGACTGGTTATGATGTCTGGTTGTGTAGACTGGTTGTGTTGACGGGTTATGATGACTGGTTGTGTAGACTGGCTGTGTTGACTGGTTATGATGACTGGTTGTGTAGACTGGCTGTGTTGACTGGTTATGATGTCTGGTTGTGTAGACTGGTTGTGTTGACTGGTTATGATGACTGGTTGTGTAGACTGGTTATGATGTCTGGTTGTGTAGACTGGCTGTGTTGACTGGTTATGATGTCTGGTTGTGTAGACTGGCTGTGTTGACTGGTTATGATGACTGGTTGTGTCGACTGGCTGTGTTGACTGGTTATGATGTCTGGTTGTGTAGACTGGCTGTGTTGACTGGTTATGATGTCTGGTTGTGTAGACTGGCTGTGTTGACTGGTTATGATGTCTGGTTGTGTAGACTGGCTGTGTTGACTGGTTATGATGACTGGTTGTGTAGACTGGCTGTGTTGACTGGTTATGATGACTGGTTGTGTAGACTGGCTGTGTTGACTTGTTATGATGACTGGTTGTGTAGACTGGCTGTGTTGACTGGTTATGATGTCTGGTTGTGTAGACTGGCTGTGTTGACTGGTTATGATGACTGGTTGTGTAGACTGGCTGTGTTGACTGGTTATGATGTCTGGTTGTGTAGACTGGCTGTGTTGACTGGTTATGATGTCTGGTTGTGTAGACTGGCTGTGTTGACTGGTTATGATGACTGGTTGTGTAGACTGGCTGTGTTGACTGGTTATGATGTCTGGTTGTGTAGACTGGCTGTGTTGACTGGTTATGATGTCTGGTTGTGTAGACTGGCTGTGTTGACTGGTTATGATGTCTGGTTGTGTAGACTGGTTGTGTTGACTGGTTATGATGACTGGTTGTGTAGACTGGTTATGATGTCTGGTTGTGTAGACTGGCTGTGTTGACTGGTTATGATGACTGGTTGTGTAGACTGGCTGTGTTGACTGGTTATGATGTCTGGTTGTGTAGACTGGCTGTGTTGACTGGTTATGATGTCTGGTTGTGTAGACTGGCTGTGTTGACTGGTTATGATGACTGGTTGTGTCGACTGGCTGTGTTGACTGGTTATGATGTCTGGTTGTGTAGACTGGTTGTGTTGACGGGTTATGATGACTGGTTGTGTAGACTGGCTGTGTTGACTGGTTATGATGACTGGTTGTGTAGACTGGCTGTGTTGACTGGTTATGATGTCTGGTTGTGTAGACTGGTTGTGTTGACTGGTTATGATGACTGGTTGTGTAGACTGGTTATGATGTCTGGTTGTGTAGACTGGCTGTGTTGACTGGTTATGATGACTGGTTGTGTAGACTGGCTGTGTTGACTGGTTATGATGTCTGGTTGTGTAGACTGGCTGTGTTGACTGGTTATGATGACTGGTTGTGTAGACTGGTTATGATGTCTGGTTGTGTAGACTGGCTGTGTTGACTGGTTATGATGACTGGTTGTGTAGACTGGCTGTGTTGACTGGTAATGTTGACTGGTTGTGTAGACTGGCTGTGTTGACTGGTTATGATGTCTGGTTGTGTAGACTGGCTGTGTTGACTGGTTATGATGACTGGTTGTGTAGACTGGCTGTGTTGACTGGTTATGATGACTGGCTGTGTTGACTGGTTATGATGTCTGGTTGTGTAGACTGGTTGTGTTGACTGGTTATGATGACTGGTTATGTAGACTGGTTGTGTTGACTGGTTATGATGACTGGTTGTGTAGACTGGCTGTGTTGACTGGTTATGATGACTGGTTGTGTAGACTGGCTGTGTTGACTGGTTATGATGACGGGTTGTGGAGACTGGTTATGATGACTGCTTGTGTTGACTGGTTATGAAGACTGGTTGTGGAGACTGGCTGTGTTGACTGGTTATGATGTCTGGTTGTGTAGACTGGTTGTGTTGACTGGTTATTATGACTGGTTGTGTTGACTGGTTATGATGACTGGTTGTGTAGACTGGCTGTGTTGACTGGTTATGATGACTGGTTATGTAGACTGGCTGTGTTGACTGGTTATGATGTCTGGTTGTGTAGACTGGTTGTGTTGACTGGTTATGATGACTGGTTGTGTAGACTGGTTATGATGTCTGGTTGTGTAGACTGGCTGTGTTGACTGGTTATGATGTCTGGTTGTGTAGACTGGCTGTGTTGACTGGTTATGATGACGGGTTGTGGACACTGGTTATGATGACTGCTTGTGTTGACTGGTTATGATGACTGGTTGTGGAGACTGGCTGTGTTGAGTGGTTATGATGACTGGTTGTGTAGACTGGCTGTGTTGACTGGTTATGATGACTGGTTGTGTTGACTGGTTATGATGACTGGTTGTGTAGACTGGCTGTGTTGACTGGCTGTTTTGACTGGTTGTGTTGAATGGTTGTTTACTGGTTGGGTTGTGGTTCTGTTGACTGGCTATGTTGACTGGTTGTATTGCTGGCTATGTTGACGCGTTGTGTTGACTAGCTGTACTGGCTGTGTTGACTAGTTGTACTGGCTGTGTTGACTGGTCGTGATGACTGGCTGTATTGTCTAGTTATGTTGACTGGCTGGGTTGACTGTTTGCGTTGACTTGCTGTGTTGGATGGCTGTTTTCACAAGCTGTGTTTAGTGACTGTGATGAGTGGTTGCCTGACTGTTTGTGTGGGATGTTACCTGTGACCAGACTGTAGATACTGGCTGCTCTGAGTGACTGTGTACTGAAGGACAGTTATGAGTGGCTGGTTGAACCAGATTATATATCATCTGGTACAGAATGAGTACAGTGACTGCTTGCGTAGACTGGTTGTGTTGATCGTCTGCTACTTGGTGTGGGGTTGGTTGTGTTGATCGTCTGTTACTTGGTGTGGGGTTGGTTGTGTTGATCGTTTGTTACCCGGTGTGGGGTTGGTTGTGTTGATCGTCTGTTACTTGATGTGGGGTTGGTTGTGTTGATCGTCTTTTACTTGGTGTGGGGTTGGTTGTGTTGATCGTCTGTTACTTGGTGTGGGGTTGGTTGTGTTGATCGTCTGTTACTTAGTGTGGGGTTCGTTGTGTTGATCGTCTGTTACTTGGTGTGGGGTTGGTTGTGTTGATCGTCTGTTACTTGGTGTGGGGTTGGTTGTGTTGATCATCTTTTCGCCCAAGAGGCCTCAGACCTCCACACTGCAGGTCTGAATTGTAATCAAACTTGGGAACACGATGATCACTGGGCTAGCGATAGAAAGAGTTGAATGGATCGCAGGATTAATCAGAGTAATTATAATGGAACTTTTTCTTTAAGTATGATTTAGCGGAGATGGAGTAGTGCTGGTCTCTCTGTCCGTCTGCCCGTCTGTTTGTCTGTCTCTCTTATTTTACACACACACACACACACACACACACACACACACACACACACACACGCAGACACAGAGACAAAACCACTCGAACGACTGCACCGGAGCCAATCACCATGATAAAAATCTAGCCAGGCGTGAGCCAATAACCCAAAACTTTTCCCATTGATATGAGCAAAAGTTTATAACTGTTGAATGAAAGTACATCACATACATCCCAGGCAAAGTTTCTGGGCAGGAGGTGAATACGTAATGGTGGAACTCGAGGCGGAAAGTTAGTGAAAGGAAGCGCTAATGGGACCTTGTGGAATGTTATGTGCGAGTGTTAGGTGATCTGTAGACCGGAAATATAGCTGAATATATCTGTTATATTCAGACGGAAGGATCGAGGCTCGTTAAGTCGTCGTCTTTATATATATATATATATATATATATATATATATATATATATATATATATATATATATATATATATATATATATATGGTAAACAGAGAAGAGGTAGTAAAAGCTTTGCGGAAGATAAAAGCCGGCAAGGCAGAGGGTTTGGATGGTATTGCAATGGAATTTATTAGAAAAGGGGTGACTGTATTGTTGACTGGTTGGTAAGATTATGTAATGTATGTATCACTCATGGTGAGGTGCCTGAGGATTGGCGGAATGCTTGCATAGTGCCATTGTACAAAGGCAAAGGGGATAAAAGTGAGTGCTCAAATTACAGAGGTATAAGTTTGTTGAGTATTCCTGGGAAACTGTATGGGAGGATATTGATTGAGAGGGTGAAGGCATGTACAAAGCATCAGATTGGGGAAGGGAAGTGTGGTTTAAGAAGTGGAAGAGGATGTGTGAATGAGGTGTTTGCTTTGAAGAATGTATGTGAGAAATACTTCGAAAAGCAAATGGATTTGTATGTTGCATTTATGGATCTGGAGAAGGCATATGATAGAGTTGATAGAGATGCTCTGTGGAAGGTATTAAGAATGCATGGTGTGGGAGGCAAGTTGTTAGAAGCAGTGAAAAGTTTTTATCGAGGATGTAAGGCATGTGTACTTGTAGGAAGAGAGGAAAGTGATTGGTTCTCAGTGAATGTTGGTTTTCGGCAGGGGTGTGTGATGTCTCTATGGGTGTTTAATTTCTTGATGGATGGGTTGTTAGGGAGGTGAATGCAAGAGTTTTGGAAAGAGGGGCAAGTATGCAGTCTGTTGTGGATGAGAGAGCTTGGGAAGTGAGTCAGTTGTTGTTCGCTGATGATACAGCCAATTCGGGTGAGAAACTGCAGAAGCTGGTGACTGAGTTTGGTAAAGTGTGTGAAAGAAGAAAGCTGAGAGTAAATGTGAATAAGAGCATGGTTATTAGGTACAGTAGGGTTGAGGGACAAGTCAATTGGGAGGTAAATTTGAATGGAGAAAACTGGAGGAAGTGAAGTGTTTTAGATATCTTGGAGTGAGTGGATTTGGCATCGGATGGAACCATGGAAGCGGAAGTGAATCATATGGTGGGGGAGGGGGCAAAAGTTGTGGAAGCGTTGAAGAATGTGTGGAAGTCGAGAACGTTATCTTGGAAAGCAAAAATGGGTATGTTTGAAGGAATAGTGGTTCCAACAATGATATATGGTTGTGAGGCGTGGGCTGTAGATAGAGTTCTGCGGAGGACGGTGGATATGCTGGAAATGAGATGTTCAAGGACAATATGTGGTGTGAGGTGGTTTGATCGAGTAAGTAATAATAGAGTAAGAGAGGTGTGTGGTGGTAAAAAGAGTGTGGTTGAGAGAGTAGAAGAGGGTGTTTTGAAATGGTTTGGTCACATGAAGAGAATGAGTGAGGAAAGATTGACAAAGAGGATATATGTGTCAGAGGTAGAGGGAACGAGGAGTGGGAGACCAAATTGGAGGTGGAAAGATGGAGTGAAAAAGATTTTGAGTGATCGGGGCCTAAACATGCAGGAGGGTGAAAGGCGTGCAAGGAATAGAGTGAATTGGAACGATGTGGCATACCGGATTCGACGTACTGTCAATGGATTGAACCAGGGCATGTGAAGCTTCTGGGGTAAACCATGGAAAGTTCTGTGGGGCCTGGAAGTGGAAAGGGAGCTGTGGTTTCGGTGCATTATTACATGACAGCTAGAGACTGAGTGTGAACGAATGTGACCTTTATTGTCTTTTCCTAGCGCTACCTCGCGCACATGCGGGGGGAGGGTATTGGTATTTCATTATGTGGTGGGGTGGCGACGGGAATGAATAAGGTGAGACAGTATGAATTATATACGTGTGTATATATGTATATGTCTGTGTGTGTATGTATATGTATACGTTGAGACATATAGGTATGTAATATGTGCGTGTGTGGACGTGTATGTATATACACGTCCGCACACGCAAATATACATACATACTTTAACTCATACACAATCAAATTCCCCACAAACTGGGCAGCACAATGAAGCAAAGGAAAACTGATAAATAAATATACCAAATGAATACAAAACAACCACACTAACTTAACCTAATCTAGCCTTGTTTAATTCAGCCCATCGATACCTAACTTCTGGGCTCTTTGACACTATGTTACATTAAGCTAGACCATGCCATGCAAGGTTTGGCTAGCTTTTGCTAGGTTTTACATATTTTTCTTTAGCTTTACAATTTCTTATCATCTTCAAGGCCATGCCCACTTTATAAAAACATAATCATGTGGGATTTAATGTTATTCCACATGACTAATGGGCTCACAAGTCAACTGCAAAAAGTGTATGGAGCCCAATAATACCACTTTTATAAATTCTCATGAAAAAATGGAGTGATGCTCTTAAACTTATTCTAACTTAAACCCACCTGTTGTACACCTCAAGGCCATTGAATTCCCAAAGTTTGATATCATCTGACTCAAGGTCTGTCTCCCATCTATCACACTTCCCATTTATTTCACCTATTGCTCTCCTAATTCTACAAATTTCATGTCTTTCTTCGACTATCTAAACTCCTGCCATAAGCCAACATCCTCTACTTATGGGATTTCAATGTTCATCCATCACAAGGAATGGCTGAATTCCTTCCATACAGATGCTGGAGGGATTGAAGCTTCTGTTCTCAAGTCTCTAGAACAAATCATCACCCACCCCACCCACATTTCTGACTGCTGTGACCACTCTCCCTATATTCTGGATGTTTTTCACCGTTTATCCTTCATTATGCAGGTACACAATCTCATTCCCATATTTTTTTTTTTTTTTTTTTTTTTTATACTTTGTCGCTGTCTCCCGCGTTTGCGAGGTAGCGCAAGGAAACAGACGAAAGAAATGCCCCCCCCCCCCATACACATGTACATACACACGTCCACACACGCAAATATACATACCTACACAGCTTTCCATGGTTTACCCCAGACGCTTCACATGCCTTGCTTCAATCCACTGACAGCACGTCAACCCCTGTATACCACATGACTCCAATTCACTCTATTTCTTGCCCTCCTTTCACCCTCCTGCATGTTCAGGCCCCGATCACACAAAATCTTTTTCACTCCATCTTTCCACCTCCAATTTGGTCTCCCTCTTCTCCTCGTTCCCTCCACCTCCGACACATATATCCTCTTGGTCAATCTCTCCTCACTCATTCTCTCCATGTGCCCAAACCATTTCAAAACACCCTCTTCTGCTCTCTCAACCACGCTCTTTTTATTTCCACACATCTCTCTTACCCTTACGTTACTTACTCGATCAAACCACCTCTCACCACACATTGTCCTCAAACATCTCATTTCCAGCACATCCATCCTCCTGCGCACATCTCTATCCATAGCCCACGCCTCGCAACCATACAACATTGTTGGAACCACTATTCCCTCAAACATACCCATTTTTGCTTTCCGAGATAATGTTCTCGACTTCCACACATTTTTCAAGGCTCCCAAAATTTTCGCCCCCTCCCCCACCCTATGATCCACTTCCGCTTCCATGGTTCCATCCGCTGACAGATCCACTCCCAGATATCTAAAACACTTCACTTCCTCCAGTTTTTCTCCATTCAAACTCACCTCCCAATTGACTTGACCCTCACCCCTACTGTACCTAATAACCTTGCTCTTATTCAGATTTACTCTCAACTTTCTTCTTCCACACACTTTACCAAACTCAGTCACCAGCTTCTGCAGTTTCTCACATGAATCAGCCACCAGCGCTGTATCATCAGCGAACAACAACTGACTCACTTCCCAAGCTCTCTCATCCCCAACAGACTTCATACTTGCCCCTCTTTCCAGGACTCTTGCATTTACCTCCCTTACAACCCCATCCATAAACAAATTAAACAACCATGGAGACATCACACACCCCTGCCGCAAACCTACATTCACTGAGAACCAATCACTTTCCTCTCTTCCTACACGTACACATGCCTTACATCCTCGATAAAAACTTTTCACTGCTTCTAACAACTTGCCTCCCACACCATATATTCTTAATACCTTCCACAGAGCATCTCTATCAACTCTATCATATGCCTTCTCCAGATCCATAAATGCTACATACAAATCCATTTGCTTTTCATTCCCATATATATATATATATATATATATATATATATATATATATATATATATATATATATATATCCTCCTCTCCTTGTATTTTAACTTTAAAAAGGGGAAACAGAAGAAGGAGTCATGTGGGGAGTGCTCATCCTCCTCGAAGGCTCAGATTGGGGTGTCTAAATGTGTGTGGATGTAACCAAGATGAGAAAAAAGGAGATATAGGTAGTATGTTTGAGGAAAGGAACCTGGTTTGGCTCTGAGTGAAACAAAGCTCAAGGGTAAAGAGGAAAGGTGGTTTGTGAATGTTTTAGGAATAAAGCCAGGGGTTGTTGAGAGGACAAGGGCAAAGGAAGTTGTAGCACTACTACTGAAACAGGAGTTGTGGGAGTATGTGATAGAGGGTAAGAAAGTAAACTCTAGATTGATATGGGTAAAACTGAAAGTGGATGGAGAGAGATGGGTGATTATTGATGCCTATGCACCTGGGCATGAGAAGAAAGATCATGAGAGGGAAGTGCTTTGGGAACAACTGAATGAGTGTTTTAGCAGTTCTGATGTACGAGATCGGGTTATAGTGATCGGTGATTTGATTGCAAAGGTAAGTAAGGTACCAGTTGAGGGAATAATTGGTGTGCATGGGGTGTTCAGTGTTGTAAATGGAAATGGTAAAGAGCTTGTAGATATGTGTGCTGAAAAAGGACTGGTGATTGGGAATACCTGGTTTAAAAAGAGAGACATACATAAGTATGCGTATGTAAATAGGAGAGATGGCCAGAGAGCGTTATTAGATTACGTGTTAATTGATAGGCGCATGAAAGAGAGACTTTTGGATGTTAATGTGCTGAGAGGTGCAACTGGAGGGATGTCTGCATTATCTTGTGGAGGCGAAGGTGAAAATTTATAGAGGTTTTCAGAAAAGAAGGGAAAATGTTGGGGTGAAGAGAGTGGTGAGAGTAAGTGAGCTTGGGAAGGAGACTTGTGTAGGAAGTACCAGGAGAGACTGAGTGCAGAATTAAAAAAGGTGAGAGGAAAGGACGCTAGGGGAGTGGGGAAGGAATGGGATGTATTTAGGGAAGCAGTGATGGCTTGCGCAAAAGATGTTTGTGGCATGAGAAAGGTGGGAAGTGGGCAGATTAGAAGGGTAGTGAGTGGTGGGATGAAGAAGTGAGATTATTAGTGAAAAAGACGAGAGAGGCATTTGGATGATTTTTGCAGGGAAATAATGCAAATGAGTGGGAGATGTATAAAAGAAAGAGGCAGGAGGTCAAGAGAAAGGCGCAAGAGGTAAAAAAGAGGGCAAATGAGAGTTGGTGTGAGATAGTATCATTGAATTTTAGGGAGAATAAAAGATGTTTTGGAAGGAGGTAAATAAAGTGCGTAAAACAAGAGAAGAAATGGGAACAACGGTGAAAGGGGCTAATGGGAAGGTAATAACAAGTAGTGGTGATGTGAGGAGATGGAGTGAGTATTTTGAAGGTTTGTTGAATGTGTTAGATGATAGAGTGCAGATATAGGGTATATTAAGAGTATATGGTGTGGGAGGCAAGTTGCTGGAAGCAGTGAAAAGTTTTTATCGAGTATGTAAGGCATGTGTATGAGTAGGAAGAGGAGAAAGTGATTGGTTCTCAGTGAATGTCGGTGGATTAGGTTGTTCGGAGGTGAATGCAAGAGTTTTGGAGAGAAGGGCAAGTATGCTGTCTGTTGTGGATGAGAGGGCATAGGAGTGAGTCAGTTGTTGTTCGCTGATGATACAATGCTGGTGGCTGATTCGGGTGAGAAACTGCAGAAGCTGGTGACTGAGTTTTTTAAAGTAAGTGAAAGAAGAAAGCTGAAAGTTAATGTGAATCAGAGCAAGGTTATTAGGTAAAGTAGGGTTGAGGGACAAGTCAATTGGAAGGTAAGTTTGAATGGAGAAAAACTGGAGGAAGTGAAGTGTTTTAGATATCTGGGAGTGGATTTGGCAGCGGATGGAACCATGGAAGCAGAAGTGAGCCACAGGGTGGCGGAGGGGGCGACAGTTCTGGGAGCGTTGAAGAATGTGTGGAAGGCGAGAACATTATCTCGGAAAGCAAAAATGGGTATGTTTGAAGGAATAGTGGTTCCAACGCTGTTATATGGTTACGAGGCGTGGGCTGTAGATAGGGTTGTTTGAAGGAGGGTGGATGTGTTGGAAATGAGATGTTTGAGGACAATATGTGGTGTGAGGTGGTTTGATCGAGTAAGTGATGAAAGGGTAAGAGAGATGTGTGATAATAAAAGGAGTGTGGCTGAGGGAGCAGAAGAGAGTGTATTGATATGGTTTGGGCACATGGAGAGAATGAGTGACGAAAGATTGACAAAGAAGATATATGTGTCAGAAGTGGAGGGAACGAGAAGTGGGAGACCAAATTGGAGGTGGAAATATGGAGTGAAAAGGATTTTGAGCGATCGGGGCCTGAACATGCAGGAGGGTGAGAGGCGTTCAAGGAATAGAGTGAATTGGAACGATGTGGTATACCGGGGTTGACGTGCTGCTAGTGGATTGAATTAGGGCATGTAAAGCGTTTGGGTAAACCATGGAAAGTTTTGTGGGGCCTTGATGTGGAAAGGGAGCTGTGGTTTCGGTGCATTCTACATGACAGCTAGAGACTGAGTGTGAACGAATGTGGCCGTTGTTGTCTTTTCCTAGCGCTACCTCGCGCGCGTGCGGGGGAGGGGGTTGTCATTTCATGTGTGGCGGGGTGGCGACGGAAATGAATAAATGCAGCAAGTATGAATTATGTACATATGTGTGTGTATGTATATATATGTGTAGGTTGAAATGTATGGGTATGAATATGTACGTGTTTGGACGAGTATGTATATACATGTGTATGTGGGTGGGTTGGGCCATTTTTTCGTCTGTTTCCTTGCGCTACCTTGCTAACGCCGGAGACAGCGACACAGTATTAAGTGTAAGTATATGTATAGCCACACACGCACATATACATACACATACGTAGACATATATATATATATATATATATATATATATATATATATATATATATATATATATATATATAATCCATAAATGCTTGGATTATATATATATATATATATATATTTTTTTTTTTTTTTTTTATACTTTGTCGCTGTCTCCCGCGTTTGCGAGGTAGCGCAAGGAAACAGACGAAAGAAATGGCCCAACCCCCCCCATACACATGTACATACACACGTCCACACACACAAATATACATACCTACACAGCTTTCCATGGTTTACCCCGGACGCTTCACATGCCTTGATTCAATCCACTGACAGCACGTCAACCCCTGTATACCACATCGCTCCAATTCACTCTATTCCTTGCCCTCCTTTCACCCTCCTGCATGTTCAGGCCCCGATCACACAAAATCTTTTTCACTCCATCTTTCCACCTCCAATTTGGTCTCCCTCTTCTCCTCGTTCCCTCCACCTCCGACACATATATCCTCTTGGTCAATCTTTCCTCACTCATTCTCTCCATGTGCCCAAACCATTTTAAAACACCCTCTTCTGCTCTCTCAACCACGCTCTTTTTATTTCCACACATCTCTCTTACCCTTACGTTACTTACTCGATCAAACCACCTCACACCACACATTGTCCTCAAACATCTCATTTCCAGCACATCCATCCTCCTGCGCACAACTCTATCCATAGCCCACGCCTCGCAACCATACAACATTGTTGGAACTACTATTCCTTCAAACATACCCATTTTTGCTTTCCGGGATAATGTTCTCGACTTCCACACATTTTTCAAGGCTCCCAAAATTTTCGCCCCCTCCCCCACCCTATGATCCACTTCCGCTTCCATGGTTCCATCCGCTGACAGATCCACTCCAAGATATCTAAAACACTTCACTTCCTCCAGTTTTTCACCATTCAAACTCACCTCCCAATTGACTTGACCCTCAACCCTACTGTACCTAATAACCTTGCTCTTATTCACATTTACTCTTAACTTTCTTCTTCCACACACTTTACCAAACTCCGTCACCAGCTTCTGCAGTTTCTCACATGAATCCGCCACCAGCGCTGTATCATCAGCGAACAACAACTGACTCACTTCCCAAGCTCTCTCATCCCCAACAGACTTCATACTTGCCCCTCTTTCCAAGACTCTTGCATTTACCTCCCTAACAACCCCATCCATAAACAAATTAAACAACCATGGAGACATCACACACCCCTGCCGCAAACCTACATTCACTGAGAACCAATCACTTTCCTCTCTTCCTACACGTACACATGCCTTACATCCTCGATAAAAACTTTTCACTGCTTCTAACAACTTGCCTCCCACACCATATATTCTTAATACCTTCCACAGAGCATCTCTATCAACTCTATCATATGCCTTCTCCAGATCCATAAATGCTACATACAAATCCATTTGCTTTTCTAAGTATTTCTCACATACATTCTTCAAAGCAAACACCTGATCCACACATCCTCTACCACTTCTGAAACCACACTGCTCTTCCCCAATCTGATGCTCTGTACATGCCTTCACCCTCTCAATCAATACCCTCCCATATAATTTACCAGGAATACTCAACAAACTTATACCTCTGTAATTTGAGCATTCACTCTTATCCCCTTTGCCTTTGTACAATGGCACTATGCACGCATTCCGCCAATCCTCAGGCACCTCACCATGAGTCATACATACATTAAATAACCTTACCAACCAGTCAACAATACAGTCACCCCCTTTTTTAATAAATTCCACAGCAATACCATCCAAACCTGCTGCCTTGCCGGCTTTCATCTTCTGCAAAGCTTTTACTACCTCTTCTCTGTTTACCAAATCATTTTCCCTAACCCTCTCACTTTGCACACCACCTCGACCCAAACACCCTATATCTGCCACTCTGTCATCAGACACATTCAACAAACCTTCAAAATACTCATTCCATCTCCTTCTCACATCACCACTACTTGTTATCACCTCCCCATTTGCGCCCTTCACTGAAGTTCCCATTTGCTCCCTTGTCTTACGCACCCTATTTACCTCCTTCCAGAACATCTTTTTATTCTCCCTAAAATTTACTGATAGTCTCTCACCCCAACTCTCATTTGCCCTTTTTTTCACCTCTTGCACCTTTCTCTTGACCTCCTGTCTCTTTCTTTTATACTTCTCCCACTCAATTGCATTTTTTCCCTGCAAAAATCGTCCAAATGCCTCTCTCTTCTCTTTCACTAATACTCTTACTTCTTCATCCCACCACTCACTACCCTTTCTAAACAGCCCACCTCCCACTCTTCTCATGCCACAAGCATCTTTTGCGCAATCCATCACTGATTCCCTAAATACATCCCATTCCTCCCCCACTCCCCTTACTTCCATTGTTCTCACCTTTTTCCATTCTGTACATAGTCTCTCCTGATACTTCTTCACACAGGTCTCCTTCCCAAGCTCACTTACTCTCACCACCTTCTTCACCCCAACATTCACTCTTCTTTTCTGAAAACCCATACTAATCTTCACCTTAGCCTCCACAAGATAATGATCAGACATCCCTCCAGTTGCACCTCTCAGCACATTGAGAGGTGCGGAAGTGGGCACCTCTCAGCACATTGACATATATATATATATATATATATATATATATATATATATATATATATATATATATATATATATATATATATATGTCTACGTATGTGTATGTATATGTGGATTTGTATGTAGCATTTATGGATCTGGAGAAGGCATATGATAGAGTTGATAGAGATGCTCTGTGGAAGGTATTAAGAATATATGGTGTGGGAGGCAAGTTGTTGGAAGCAGTGAAAAGTTTTTATCGAGGATGTAAGGCATGTGTACGTGTAGGAAGAGAGGAAAGTGATTGGTTCTCAGTGAATGTAGGTTTGCGGCAGGGGTGTGTGATGTCTCCATGGTTGTTTAATTTGTTTATGGATGGGGTTGTAAGGGAGGTAAATGCAAGAGTCCTGGAAAGAGGGGCAAGTATGAAGTCTGTTGGGGATGAGAGAGCTTGGGAAGTGAGTCAGTTGTTGTTCGCTGATGATACAGCGCTGGTGGCTGATTCATGTGAGAAACTGCAGAAGCTGGTGACTGAGTTTGGTAAAGTGTGTGGAAGAAGAAAGTTGAGAGTAAATGTGAATAAGAGCAAGGTTATTAGGTACAGTAGGGGTGAGGGTCAAGTCAATTGGGAGGTGAGTTTGAATGGAGAAAAACTGGAGGAAGTGAAGTGTTTTAGATATCTGGGAGTGGATCTGTCAGCGGATGGAACCATGGAAGCGGAAGTGGATCATAGGATGGGGGAGGGGGCGAAAATTTTGGGAGCCTTGAAAAATGTGTGGAAGTCGAGAACATTATCTCGGAAAGCAAAAATGGGTATGTTTGAGGGAATAGTGGTTCCAACAATGTTGTATGGTTGCGAGGCGTGGGCTATGGATAGAGATGTGCGCAGGAGGATGGATGTGCTGGAAATGAGATGTTTGAGGACAATGTGTGGTGTGAGGTGGTTTGATCGAGTAAGTAACGTAAGGGTAAGAGAGATGTGTGGAAATAAAAAGAGCGTGGTTGAGAGAGCAGAAGAGGGTGTTTTGAAATGGTTTGGGCACATGGAGAGAATGAGTGAGGAGAGATTGACCAAGAGGATATATGTGTCGGAGGTGGAGGGAACGAGGAGAAGAGGGAGACCAAATTGGAGGTGGAAAGATGGAGTGAAAAAGATTTTGTGTGATCGGGGCCTGAACATGCAGGAGGGTGAAAGGAGGGCAAGAAATAGAGTGAATTGGAGTCATGTGGTATACAGGGGTTGACGTGCTGTCAGTGGATTGAAGCAAGGCATGTGAAGCGTCTGGGGTAAACCATGGAAAGCTGTGTAGGTATGTATATTTGCGTGTGTGGACGTGTGTATGTACATGTGTATGGGGGGGGGGGGGGTTGGGCCATTTCTTTCGTCTGTTTCCTTGCGCTACCTCGCAAACGCGGGAGACAGCGACAAAGTATAAAAAAAAAAAAAAAAAAAAAAAAAAAATATATATAATATATATATATATATATATATATATATATATATATATATATATATATATATATATATATATTCATACTTGCTTGCTTTCATCCATTCCTGGCGCTACCCCGCCCTACAAGGAACAGCATCGCTACCCATGCTTCAGCGAAGAGTAGCGTCAAGAAAACAGACAACAAAGGCCACATTCGTTCACACTGTCTCTAGCTTTCATGGATAATGCACCGAATCCACAGCTGCCTATCCACATCCAGGCCCCACTTTAATTCAAGTTTAAGTTGAGGGTTAACTTGGTAATAGTGTTGTGTTGGATCGTGAAGACATTCAAACCTGTCAAACATGTGTTCAGGTGATATATTATCGGAGTTAATTTTGCTACTAAGATTGCTAACACAGGTATTAAACTCTCGTCAACTGCAGGTTAAGTTTCGGTTATTGTTGGAGTATTAATATCCGGTGAAACAGATGAAATTCCCTTGCGTAATCTTTGTTGGAGGTTATGAGGTCACTTTCTCGCAGGTGTGAGAACCGCTGATTGTGAAAGTGGTGACATCTTGAGTGAGAGTACATAATGTCTCGGTGACTGTAAGACATGTGTTGGTGACAGTCGTGAAATATATCAGTGACCAGTGTGTAAAGATATTTCGTGCGTACAGAGTTTTACTGGTCATTGTAAAGACATACAGAGCTGGTGATGAACCTAGTCAGTATAACGAGAACTTTTGTCGATGATATTAGCTGCTCTTTGTCATTATAGCTCGCTACTTCTCGCATAGCGAGGTAGTGCCAGAGACAGAAGGGGATCTGCATCATTTGTTTACATCCATTATCTAGCTGCCATACGTAATGCACCGAAATCGAAGCTCCCGTATCCACAGCCTAGCCCTAAATACTTTCCCATGGTACCCTTAACAGCTTCATATGACAGTAGATCGCCCCCTATATGCCACCATGCTCCAATTCGCTGTATCCCATTCAGTCTTTTCACCCTTTTGCATTTTCATGCCCCTGATAGCTAACTAACCTTATCCACTCAATCCTTGTACCTCCTTTGTGTTCTCCCCTTACCCTTTCGTCCATCCACTTTATGACATATATCCTCCTAGTCAGCCTCTCTTCGCTCATCCTCTCCTCATGTCCATACCATTTAAGCACAACCAGTTAAGCTCTCTCATTCATACTCCGCCTACCACAACTGTCTGTGATGATATTTTCTTTTTCTTTTTTGCAAGGTCAACTCTTTACACACCAAATATTATCTTCAAGCGTTTCATTTTCATGATACCCACCTTTACCTCTTCTCTTGTATGTGTATACAAGGCCCACGCCTCGCACCTGTGTACCACTACTGAGACTCACATACCATCAGACTTATCCATCTTTGCCCTCACAGAAAGTGACCTTTGTGTCCACACAATTCTCAAGGCACCCCAGGATCTTTCCCCCGTCACTCACCCAATCGTTTCATTTGAGCTGCCATAGTACCAGCCGCTGTCACGTGCACTCCCACGGATCTGAAACACTTCACATCCTCCTGGTTCTCTCCATCCAAAGTTACACTTAAACTAACCCGTCTGTCTCCCTTCCTAAACCTCGACACTCTCATTTACATTATATTTCGAGTTCCTCTTTTTGTATTCTCTCCCAAACCAGGGGGCAGTGAGAACCTGGGAAGGAAGCAGTGAGAGCCTGGGGAGGGGATTGTGAGAGTCTGGGGAGGGATAGTGAGAGTTTGGGGAGGAGGCAGTGAGAGCCTGGGGAGGGGATGATGAGAGCCTGGGAAGGAGGCAGTAAGTGATTGGAGAAGGGACGATGAGAGCCTGGGGAGGAGGCGGTGAGAGCTTGGGGAGGAAACAGTGAGAGCCTGGGGAGGAGACAGTGAGAGCCTGGGAAAGGAACAGTGATAGCCTGGGGAGTGGACAGTGAGAGCCTGGGGAGTGGACAGTGAGAGCCTGGGGAGTGGACAGTAATAGCCTTGGAGGGGACAGTGAGAGCCTGGGGAGTGGACAGTAAGAGCCGTGGAGGGAACAGTGAGAGCCTGGGCGATATGTCTGTATCATCTTGATGTCTGTTGTCTTTGTGTGCAGTGTGTATGTGTGTCGTTTGCATGACTGCCTGCCGTGTGGAAGGCTACAGGTTGATTGTCGTGTGGTTGTCTGATGTTTGTGTCGGTAGCAGGCATGTGTCGTGTGCCTCTCTGTTATCAGTTCCCTGGCCTTTGTGTCTGTGTTTCTCTTGTTGTTGACTGTTGTAAGTTGATGTTTGTCTGTTTTCTGGATGACAGCGCTGGGTCGTCCGGTAACGTATCGTCTATATCTATTTCATCTATACCCTTTTAGTCTCTTGTATCTATATTACATATGTCTGAACGATGTTCATGTGTTCGATGGGTTATGTTTAACGTCCTTCCATCCTTCTTCTCATACGTGCTGTCTTCCTGTGATGTTTGTGTATGTTTGTCTACCAGTTATGTATGGTTTTGTCACTTTGTTACCTCAGCATGTGAAGGTACTGTGACTACTACTTCTGACGGTAGGTTGGTTGCGCCAGGACCTTGTGATCTTTGTGTCCACAATTATGGCTGTTCCCTTCAGCCTAGTTCTACAGCCACTGTGTCTGTACCAAGTGTGTGGAGTCTTAACGTATTCATCGTCTTGCCTCAAACTACCTTGGTATGTGTGCGTTTCACGCCTGCGTCTGTAGTCTATATGTTTTGAATTTGCATATTTGTCTTCCCTGTCCGTCGGGTGTCTGCATTTAGCAGCCTTCTTGTCTGTTAGTCTCCAGTGTATCTGCATTTGTCTGGGCTGTCTAAGGCCAGTCTGCTAGAGTCAGCGTCAGTACTGTGTGTGTGTGTGCTTGTGTAAGGAGCAACAAGGGAAGGGCGGAGTGTCTGCCATGTCCCAGGGTGATACATTGTTACCACAGTAGGAAGGCAAGACCTCGCTTTCCCACCCACCCACACCATCCTGCTTGTGGGTGTCGTGAGGAGGGAGGAAGGGAGGCATGTTTATATGTTGGGGGAGGGGGGGATGTTTATGATGATGGAAGATGCTTTTCTCTGTAGGAAATCCTTTTGGCGGGATAAACCTTTATTTATCGGGACGTTTATGTTTATGTGGGTCTTTTATGTGTGCTGGGTATGTTCATGTGTGTGGGTGAAGTTTATATTTGTGGCCAGGGTTCCATGTACAAGCGTTTTACTGTATGGAGACATTTATATGTGTGGGTAATGTTGAAATATAATGTCTGTAGGTGTTAATGTGTAAGGGAGATGTTTATACATGTGGTAAACATTTTTAAGTGGAGGAAAGGATTATATGGGTGGGTGTTTATGAGTGTGGTGGATGTCTTTAAGAGGAATATGTTTATATGTATGGGGAAGGTTGCATGTGTGTGTGTGTGTGTGTGTGTGTGTGTGTGTGTGTGTGTGTGTGTGTTACGGGGAGAGAGTTTTACACTTAATGTTGCTCCGTCTCTGAAACTTATATGTTTGCACAATGTCCTTACTCCTTCCTATATGTGCATACACACAAGTCCCCATAAATCGACCTTCCCAGAAGTGGGGATAGAACACCTGGGCTGAATGAAGGCCGACTGCTACGCTCAGGATTCGAACCCATGCAAGCCCGATACCCGGGCCCTTACTGACTCATGGTGAGAGTGTGTGTGTGTGTGTGTGTGTGTGTGTATGTGAGAGAGAGAGAGAGAGAGAGAGAGAGAGAGAGAGAGAGAGAGAGAGAGAGAGAGAGAGAGAGAGAGAGAGAGAGAGAGATCTGAAAAATCGTTAATAGAATACCAAAGGGCCATGAGCCATACAAGGTTCATGATCCTGATGAAATGTCTCCACATGTGCTGCCGATGTGTGCAGCTGCACCTGACACACTGTTCAAGGTGTCGCTGGAGAACGAAGAAGTGCTGAGTGAGTGGAAAGTGATAACCATTTTGCTTTGAACTAAGGCTGTCTGCCTGACGAGTGCGATATGTAAGGTACCAGTAAAAATCATCAGAAGACAAATGAATTATTTCTTGTACAGATGCAATTACCCGAGTGAGAGACATCTCGTTATCAGAGAGATGAGGTAACGAACCTCTGCGATTTCTACGAGAGAGTGAGCTCTGTTAGAGACATAAAGGAAGAGTGGGCGGATTGTTTGCATCTGGACTGCCGGAATGCATTGCGTATTGATAGAAGACTATTCAAGAAGGTAGATCACGAGGCAGGAATAAAGGAGGAAACTCGAGGGAGAAAAGATGATCTTAATGGAAGGGAACAAAAGACAACTGTAAAGGAACCTCCCCGGAATGGGTTGAGGTCATCAGTGGGGTGCTGAAAGGCGCTGGTTCAAGGCCATTACCCTTCTTGATCTGCATAACTGGCTAGCCAGAAAGAATGGACTTCTACCCTGGATTTGTGTGAAGATGATGCAAAGGTCATGAGAAAAGCGGAAATTGAGGAAGATTACATTACTTTAAAAGATGACTTAAACTGAAATCGGCTTGATACACGGCGAATGAAATACAGTCAGAGTAGATGTAAAATATTGACGATAAGTCACAGCAAGAAAAGGCCTCAAAATGAATATTATGGACCGGGAAATAGTTGCTGTAATGTAGGCATGAAAGATACTTGAGAGTCGACATTGTCCCACACTTATGATACACTCACCTTCGGAGAACAGTTAAGGAGACCAAGTGTCTGTTGTGCACTTCTTACATAAGGCCAAAAGTAGAATATGCTTCTCAAGTTTGGTTACCGCACTTAAAGAAGCACGAAGAGCTAATAGAGAAGGTCAAGACGAGGACAAAAGAGATCTTACCAAAATTAAGAGAGCTGAGTTTTAGGGAAAGGCTAGAGTTCTAAAGTATTCCCACCATGGAAGAGAGAAGAGTTAAGGGTGACTTGTCAATTTTTCAGTATTTAGTCTACAATGATGACCCAGACAGTTGACAAAGATGTCGGGGTACAATAACTAGAGGACATAACGTGATATTGAACAAGAAACTTTTTAAGAAAGATATAAAGATGTACATTTCGAGTATACTAACGTTGGGGGAATGTCATAAACCTAAGACACAGTAAATCCAGACAAAATACGGAAGGTTAAACAGTTGTGTTGTAGTAGAGGTGGCTCACGAGATGGGGTCTCACAAGTGTAAAACTCCCTCCACGTACATTGTATATAGATAGTTATAAATAAGTGATTACACACACACACACACACACACACACACACACGCACACATGTGGGCCTCCGTGGTGCAGTGATTAAGGTTGCTGACCATGAGTCATCACTGGCCCAACCAGAGTCGGAGCCGCGTGGGTTCGAATTCTGGGCGCGGCAGTCGGCCTACACCCACACTTAGGTATTCATCCTCCCCTTGGGGCTGGTCGATAAATGTGTATCTGGCTTAAGCTGGTGTGTGTGTGTGTGTGTGTGTGTGTGTGTGTGTGTGTGTGTGTGTGAGTGTGTGAAGACATGGTACATATATACAAAGTTAAGACACGAGGCAACGCTAATGTACAACTCTCTCCCCGTAACACACACACACACACACACACACACACACACACACATCACCATACTCTCACTTCCGCCTCTGGTGGTAAATTGATGTAGACCATAATTGACTCTTTACATAAAGACTGGACTAGCGTCGCCTGGCGAACTGGCTTTTATGTCTGTATGGACACTTGGGGCAGCTCGTTAACTACTGCCATTGTGTGGCTATACGCTGACTGGCTTCTGTGAGTGGCTGCAGTGATTGGCAATGTCGAGTGCCTGCCTTGTTAGTCGAAGTTTCCTTGCATCGTTGATTGGCTCTTGTTCAGCAGTGGTATGTCATATCCATCATGCGAGTAAGAGTGGCAATGGATACCAATGAAATCGATCCCGTCAAGAAATCATACATTTTGCCCAAGTCGGGAATCAGACAGACCCCTTCACGATGACTGGCTCGCTCTGCATAGGAGGTAGCGGAGATGAAAGTTGGGTTAGTGATGGTTGGGGATAGAGGAGGAGGAGAAAGGATGACTTGGGTCTGGTGGTCTCTCTCTCTGTCTCTCTCTCTCTCTCTCTCTCTCTCTCTCTCTCTCTCTCTCTCTCTCTCTCTCTCTCTCTCTCTCTCTCTCTCTCTCTCTCTCTCTCTCTCTCTCTCTCTCTCTCTCTCTCTCTCTCTCTCTCTCTCTCTCTCTCTCAAACACACACACACACACACGGGGGGTGCAGCAACGTGGTCAAATTCAGCAGTGCCAGAACGCAACTGTCACCTGTATCTCTTCCTGACTCCCAATTTTCTCCTACAGCTAAAGTTCAGAAAACTACAGTTCAGACCTGCAGTAACATAAACATGGTGGACCAAACTGTATCTTCCACGCTGTCATGGACTGTTATAGAAACAGTCAAACTCAACAAATATAAAACCTCCATTGTAAGAGGAAGTGTTGCGTAGGTGCCTCAGTGGATGTTCTCCTGAACCAGTGTCTTGTTCGCCCCAGAATGGCGTACTGCTTACATATGTCTGAGGCAGCTAGGCTGACTGACATCTGCCTCGTTGACCGAGTGGAATCGAGTGTCCTTCTGCTGTACTAACTCTCTTGCTGTCTGTCATCTGTCCGTCCGTCTTGGTGATTTTTATTTATGTTTTACAGGCATCATTTCATTCACTACTTTCATATATATATATATATATATATATATATATATATATATATATATATATATATATATATATATATATTGGAAAGGATCACAATTTTGCGCGTGATCAAGATATTCCTATGAGTCTCCGGGGAAAATGAAACACGAAAAGTTCCCAAGTGCACTTTCGTGTAATAATCACATCATCAGGGGAGACACAAGAGAGGAATATAACAGTCAGTTGCTATACATCGAAGAGACGAAGCTAGGACGCCATTTAGTAAACATGTGATTGTCAAAAACAATCACATGTTTATATATATATATATATATATATATATATATATATATATATATATATATATATATATATATATAATATGCTTACTGTTATGCATCGATTATGATTTTCTTGTAGTTTTTTCCCCCTACAACGATATACATACAGTTAGTTCTCCACACCTGCCACACGCTAAGCAAAGTTACTCTCCCGTCAGCAGTAAGTAGTTGTATAGGAGAACATTTATAAGGACAAGGGATGTGTGGACAGCCCTGGTGTACCATCATGTGACTCTTGCCCAGATGTTAATGGTATTCACGTGAGTCACTGTGATATAAAGGTCAATGTACGTGTTACCTGCCCTTCATACATCACAAGTTGATCCTTGTGGTGCATTAAGCACATAATCCCGGTACATTTTGTACTCCAAGGAAGTTTTTCATTGTGCTTCAGTGGCATGTGGGAGTCCCACGTAGATAAGCTTCAGTGGCATGTGGGAGTCCCATGTAGATAATCTTCAGTGGCATGTGAGAGTCCCACGTAGATAAAATTCAGTGGCATGAGTGGCATGTGGGAGTCCCATGTAGATAATCTTCAGTGACATGTGGGAGTCCCATGTTGATAATCTTCAGTGACATGTGGGAGTCCCATGTAGATGATCTTCAGTGGCATGTGGGAGTCCCATGTTGATAATCTTCAGTGACATGTGGGAGTCCCATGTAGATAAACTTCAGTGGCATGTGGGAGTCCCACGTAGATAAACTTCAGTGTCATGTGGGAGTCCCATGTAGATAATCTTCAGTGGCATGGGAGAGTCCCACGTAGATAATCTTCAATGGCATGCGGGAGTCCCACGTAGATAATCTTCAGTGGCATGCGGGAGTCCCACGTAGATAGTCTTCAGTGGCATGTGAGAGTCCCACGTAGATAAGCCTCGCAAGTGACGTTAACTCCCAGGGGCGACGTCTGTGACCCGGCAGAGTCCATAACGTGACCAGTTCCACCAGTCCATCTGTGGCGGCGGAGGTCAGTCACAGTGTATCTGACCTCTCACTGGGGCTGAGGTGGTGGGGTTGGCTGGCTGGTGTTGGCCGGGGCTGAGGTGGTGGGGTTGGCTGGCTGGTGTTGGGTGGGGAAGGCTGGCGGGCGACCCAGGGTGGGTAGGTAGTGGTGCGGCTTCAAGATGTGAGCGGCCTGGTGGTGTCTTGACCAGACTCCTACAGTTTTTACCTTCCAACATGAATGCAGATTGTTTTACGTTGCCAGGTCTTATTTGTCTTCTGGTCGAGGTCGCCTGCATGTTGATCTTGAGTCATATGACAGCCAGATGTTTTCTTTGGCCAGTAACCTCCATGAGATCAGTCATCCTTGTATGACTTACTACATGTAGTGACCTTTAAGCCATCAGTGTTATGTAGGGTACCATAATCTCTCTTTTTTTTGTATTGAATAGAAAGGAAGAGTCCTAACGTTCTGCTCCGAAGCTGTGTAAGATTGGTGTAATAGTTTCCAAACCTTTTTCAAACGGAAGACACCAAAAAAATTAGGACATCTCGTGGCAGCCTTATCCAATATATGTCATATTTCGTAGCATACTTCTCTCATATCTGTCATATATATTGGCAGTTTTGTCATTATATGTCTTAGACTTAATGATTTGTGACATTTTAAACATTGATTAACCTAATACAGTTAGAGCATAGGGTCGTTGTTTAATGAATAATAGAAACTGTTAGTATCCGCCATAATGTAATAGAAAACGCATGTTACCCTACCATGATAATATACGAGTGTAAACATCAGAGGTGCACTGCAGACGTACACAGCGGGTGCCCCAGCTGGGAATCACTGGGATGGTGTTTGGTCTCTAGACGACCACATCCACTGCTCATTCACTATGGGACTGATTGCACATGTGTAGGTATCTGAATCTTTGCCAGAGAGAGAGAGAGAGAGAGAGAGAGAGAGAGAGAGAGAGAGAGAGAGAGAGAGAGAGAGAGACTGTGTGGTTATTGATGATCAACACGCCATCACATAGAGCTAATAGGCTTCCTTGAGGCAAAAGTTGTTAAAACACTGTTGTTATACTGTACAACATGATGCCTTGGTGTGCAGTAATTGGGGGGGGGGGGGACATCTATTGTGGTACATGGAAACATTACCAGCGTCCAGTAGCTTGTAACACATCACACGATGTTGACTGAAAGTTTGTCCTTCCTGCCTGCGTGTTAGGGTCATTGTATGGCTGCTCTCTTGTTGATTCGCGATGCTATTCATAATACGAGAAGATAAAAGAAGCCTGAAATTTGATGGGTTTATGTTGATGAACTCTACTGTACTCTCTCTCTCTCTCTCTCTCTCTCTCTCTCTCTCTCTCTCTCTCTCTCTCTCTCTCTCTCTCTCTCTCTCTCTCTCTCTCCATTCGTCATGTAAAAATGAACAGAGAACTAATCAGGAAGTGAAAATTGCATTTCGTCTGCGCCATGAGAATATGTAGGACATTTCCGTGGTAGAAGTAAGAGTCAGTCACCATCCTGTCACATAATGATTACTTCGTTACCGCTCGCTACACCATCCACACGACTGATAGTCGTTTTCTAGTAACAAGAAATTATATTATATCGCTTGATGTGCTTCGCTGTCGACAAAATACTGTCCACCAACACTCCACAATACAAGAACAATTTCGTTTCGAACGCAGTTGGTTGTCGTACAATCTTGGACCAGAGGCAACCCACATTTGAGAATAGTTTCGAATCATGGACGCCATGTATGATAATCACACTGCATAGTGACGTGAATCATGGCCACCATGTATGATAATCACACTGCATAGTGACGTGAATCATGGCCACCATGTATGATAATCACACTGCATAGTGACGTGAATCATGACACCATGTATGATAATCACACTGCATAGTGACGTGAATCATGACACCATGTATGATAATCACACTGCATAGTGACGTGAATCATGGACACCACGTATGATAATCACACAGCATAGTGACGTGAATCATGGACGCCATGTATGATAATCACAGAGCATAGTGACGTGAATCATGGCCACCGTGTATGATAATCACACTGCATAGTAACGTGAATCATCGCCACCATCTATGATAATCACACTGCATAGTGACGTGAATCATGGACACCATGTATGATAATCACACTGCATAGTGACGTGAATCATGGACACCATGTATGATAATCACACTGCATAGTGACGTGAATCATGCCCACCATGTATGATAATCACACTGCATAGTGACGTGAATCATGGCCACCATGTATGATAATCACACTGCATAGTGACGTGAATCATGGACACCATGTATGATAATCACACTGCATAGTGACGTGAATCATGACACCATGTATGATAATCACACTGCATAGTGACGTGAATCATGGCCACCATGTATGATAATCACACTGCATAGTGACGTGAATCATGGACACCATGTATGATAATCACACTGCATAGTGACGTGAATCATGGCCACCGTGTATGGTAATCACACTGCATAGTGACGTGAATCATGGCCACCCTGTATGATAGTCACACTGCATGGTGACTTGAATCATGGACACCATGTATGATAATCACACTGCATAGTGACGTGAATCATGGACACCATGTATGATAATCACACTGCATAGTGACGTGAATCATGGACACCATGTATGATAATCACACTGCATAGTGACGTGAATCATGACACCATGTATGATAATCACACTGCATAGTGACGTGAATCATGACACCATGTATGATAATCACACTGCATAGTGACGTGAATCATGGACATCATGTATGATAATCACACTGCGTAGTGACGTGAATCATGACACCATGTATGATAATCACACTGCATAGTGACGTGAATCATGGACACCATGTATGATAATCACACTGCATAGTGACGTGAATCATGGACACCATGTATGATAATCACACTGCATAGTGACGTGAATCATGGACACCATTTATGATAATCACACTGCATATTGACGTGAATCATGGCCACCATGTATGATAATCACACTGCATAGTGACGTGAATCATGGCCACCATGTATGATAATCACACTGCATAGTGACGTGAATCATGGACACCATGTATGATAATCACACTGCATAGTGACGTGAATCATGGACACCACGTATGATAATCACACTGCATAGTGACGTGAATCATGGCCACCATGTATGATAATCTCACTGCATAGTGACGTGAATCATGGCCACCATGTATGATAATCACACTGCATAGTGACGTGAATCATGACACCATGTATGATAATCACACTGCATAGTGACGTGAATCATGGCCACCGTGTATGATAATCACACTGCATAGTGACGTGAATCATGGCCACCGTGTATGATAATCACACTGCATAGTGACGTGAATCATGGCCACCGTGTATGATAATCACACTGCATAGTGACGTGACAATATACTCCAGACAGTTATCTACCACTGGCATGAAAATCTGAAGGTCATTCATAGTTCCCCAGAAAACATTACTGAGGAATGTGAAGACATTCAGTTTGGGTTTCTCTTCAGAGACTGTTCGTCTTGAGCCAAATATACCACACCAAGTTGTTCTGTGGGATATTATTTTTTATGCAAACTTCAAGAACCAGTCCAGTGTTGCTCTGGTTACCACGTAGCAAGAATGGTTCGTTCGCTCGTCGTCCAAGACCAGACGTTCACTTTTTTCTGTTTGTTAAACTTTTTTGTCACCAACTGGTGGTAACTGGTAGAAAACGATGTTTCTAATTGTTCTTTAGAAAGCTAGAAACATTGGAAGGAGGTTTAGTCACCAGTTTGTGTTGTGTTAGGGCACAGATAACGCAGAGGCGGTTGTACTACACACACCACACACACACACACACACACAACCACACACCACACCACACCACACCACACACACACACCACAGCACACCATACACGCACACACACACACACACACCACACCACACCACACCACACCATACACGCACACACACACCACAGCACACCACACCACACCACACACATATGGTAATCAAGGGTCACTCCTCACCAGTGTTCGTGAGACACACCTGACCACAGCTGTACACAGCACGAGACACAGGTCGTGTGACACACCTCACCAGCTGCACCCAGCATTCCGACACCAGCAGTCGAGACCCAGGCCTCGCCACGGTGTGGCTGAGGTGCGTCCCAGGACTTGTGTCTGCAGCTGTACATAGCTTCTGTCGCCTTCACCCATGAGTGGCAGTCCAAGATGTGTACCTATAATGTAATACACCCACTTTCAGAACGAGCTTACATGATTGTATATATAAGATAACGTTGATTACTATTTGTTTACTATTTATGTGTCACGGGAAAGGTGCTTGTATATATGTATCATGTCTTTGCTCATGCTTGTATCCACGCAGGGCAACATCAAGCCGGGTACCCATTTATCGGTCAGCCCCGAGGGGAGGATGAACACCTGGGTAGGGTGTGGGCCGACTGCCTCATTCAGGATTTGAAGCAACGCGGGTACGACCCGGTCATGATTCTTGGACGCACGGTCATTGTGTGTGTGTGTGTGTGTCCACGCGCGCATTCAAGTATACTTTAAACAGCTTCGTTCTTTGTTTTTTCAACCATTAACAACAACAACTTCTTAATTTAACATAACGACATTATCTCATTTCTGATATATATATATATATATATATATATATATATATATATATATATATATATATATATATATATATATTTTTTTTTTTTTTTTTTTGCTTTGTCGCTGTCTCCCGCGTTTGCGAGGTAGCGCAAGGAAACAGACGAAAGAAATGGCCCAACCCACCTCCATACACATGTATATACATACGTCCACACACGCAAATATACATACCTACACAGCTTTCCATGGTTTACCCCAGACGCTTCACATGCCCTGATTCAATCCACTGACAGCACGTCAACCCCGGTATACCACATCGCTCCAATTCACTCTATTCCTTGCCCTCCTTTCACCCTCCTGCATGTTCAGGCCCCGATCACACAAAATCTTTTTCACTCCATCTTTCCACCTCCAATTTGGTCTCCCTCTTCTCCTCGTTCCCTCCACCTCCGACACATATATCCTCTTGGTCAATCTTTCCTCACTCATTCTCTCCATGTGCCCAAACCATTTCAAAACACCCTCTTCTGCTCTCTCAACCACGCTCTTTTTATTTCCACACATCTCTCTTACCCTTACGTTACTTACTCGATCAAACCACCTCACACCACACATTGTCCTCAAACATCTCATTTCCAGCACATCCATCCTCCTGCGCACCACTCTATCCATAGCCCACGCCTCGCAACCATACAACATTGTTGGAACCACTATTCCTTCAAACATACTCATTTTTGCTTTCCGAGATAATGTTCTCGACTTCCACACATTCTTCAAGGCTCCCAGAATTTTCGCCCCTTCCCCCATCCTATGATCCACTTCCGCTTCCATGGTTCCATCCGCTGCCAGATCCACTCCCAGATATCTAAAACACTTTACTTCCTCCAGTTTTTCTCCATTCAAACTCACCTCCCAATTGACTTGACCCTCAACCCTACTGTACCTAATAACCTTGCTCTTATTCACATTTACTCTTAACTTTCTTCTTTCACACACTTTACCAAACTCAGTCACCAGCTTCTGCAGTTTCTCACATGAATCAGCCACCAGCGCTGTATCATCAGCGAACAACAACTGACTCACTTCCCAAGCTCTCTCATCCCCAACAGACTTCATACTTGCCCCTCTTTCCAAAACTCTTGCATTCACCTCCCTAACAACCCCATCCATAAACAAATTAAACAACCATGGAGACATCACACACCCCTGCCGCAAACCTACATTCACTGAGAACCAATCACTTTCCTCTCTTCCTACACGTACACATGCCTTACATCCTCGATAAAAACTTTTCACTGCTTCTAACAACTTTCCTCCCACACCATATATTCTTAATACCTTCCACAGAGCATCTCTATCAACTCTATCATATGCCTTCTCCAGATCCATAAATGCTACATACAAATCCATTTGCTTTTCTAAGTATTTCTCACATACATTCTTCAAAGCAAACACCTGATCCTCACATCCTCTACCACTTCTGAAACCACACTGCTCTTCCCCAGTCTGATGCTCTGTACATGCCTTCACCCTCTCAATCAATACCCTCCCATATAATTTACCAGGAATACTCAACAAACTTATACCTCTGTAATTTGAGCACTCACTCTTATCCCCTTTGCCTTTGTACAATGGCACTATGCACGCATTCCGCCAATCCTCAGGCACCTCACCATGAGTCATACATACATTAAATAACCTTACCAACCAGTCAATAATACAGTCACCCCCTTTTTTAATAAATTCCACTGCAATACCATCCAAACCTGCTGCCTTGCCGGCTTTCATCTTCCGCAAAGCTTTTACTACCTCTTCTCTGTTTACCAAATCATTTTCCCTAACCCTCTCACTTTGCACACCACCTCGACCAAAACACCCTATATCTGCCACTCTATCATCAAACACATTCAACAAACCTTCAAAATACTCACTCCATCTCCTTCTCACATCACCACTACTTGTTATCACCTCCCCATTTGCGCCCTTCACTGAAGTTCCCATTTGCTCCCTTGTCTTACGCACTCTATTTACCTCCTTCCAGAACATCTTTTTATTCTCTCTAAAATTTAATGATATATATATATATATATATATATATATATATATATATATATATATATATATATATATATATATATATATATATATATTTATATGTATTTTGATGTATGATATTCCATGAGAATTATGCGTCATGATTCT
This sequence comes from Panulirus ornatus, assembly GCF_036320965.1. Classification (NCBI taxonomy): domain Eukaryota; kingdom Metazoa; phylum Arthropoda; class Malacostraca; order Decapoda; family Palinuridae; genus Panulirus; species Panulirus ornatus. The sequence continues at coordinate 51,485,961 of NC_092242.1, forward strand.
AATTTTTTCACTATGGTATGATGCTTATATGAATTCATAATGATGAGCGAAAGAGTTCGCAGTTTTTATTTGCTTTAAGAGACTAATGAGTTCATTAATAATATAAAACTGCAACTCATTTTCATAAAAGTTATTTTCCGCTGTAAAAAAATAAAAACGATTCCCCTCCCGGAGATGGACAAAGCTTGCTGTCTCTTCAGACGAGAGTTCGGTGTTGTTTCTCACCGAGGTTCTGCCATCATCGGTGAACAAACCAGGGCCGACGCGTCCTTGCATCACGTCAGTTCTGCCTCTTGAGAACTGGCGGTGATCCTGTCGACGTGGTTGTTAAGGCGGCCGTCGCGGTAGTTGTGTGGTTAGGGGAGAGAGAGAGAGAGAGAGAGAGAGAGAGAGAGAGAGAGAGAGAGTAGCAGAGGAGAGGACTTCTCCGGAGACGACATTCTCAAGAGGAAATAACAGAACGTTTCCAGAGGAGAAAGGACCCTGGACCGGACGTCGCGGGATAAGTGTGGTCGGTGAGAGGACCATCTTGGAGAGGACGCCTTCGATAAGGACACAGACGTGCCCCGGACAGGACACCCAGAACAACCTTGAAAAGGATGTAAGAGTCCTGTCTCGGAAAGGACATCCCTGAGGAGCATGTCGCAGCGAGAGAGGAGAGGACATAGAGAATAGCTACGAGGAGGACACTAAGACTGGTCGCTCGGGTGATATCCTTGGAGAAGACGTCCCTGGAGATGTGTAGGAAATGAACGCACCGTGAAAGCCTCGGCCAACGTGTATCATACACAGGCCAGTGTGTTGACTCGCTGAGTGGCAGCCATGGAAATAGCCTCTCATCCTTGTGATGTGGCTGCTTCTTGATCACGAGGACCTCCCAGCCTGTGTGGTGCTTCTCGCTAGTTTTCTCTCACTGTTATTTGCGCCTTTCGCCTTGCTTGATCCAGTGTTACAGTGTCTTTCGTCCATGTGGAGCTCACTACTTTGCATTAGCCAAGTTTTCTCGTGCTCGCGTTATTGTCTGGTGAGGTTCTTCACTGTAGAATGCCAATATATCCCGGTCTCTTCTTCATAGACAATTTGACTTCAAAGTAATACAAAGGAATTCAAACAGCACCAGAGCATTGGATCTTAACTATGCTGTTTGTGATAGTGGCAGAGAACAGAAACTTAGAGATTAGAATGTTGAGAGTAGACAGATGTACAGATATTTAAAAGAACAGATCCGTAAAAATTTTCCTGTAACTAAAGAGGCGCAAATAATGTCACTCTTTCAAGTCGGTTGATGAACGTATCCGTGGCATTGCATTCATCTGTTGTAATCAGTAAGGTTCGTCAATCATTCCATATGTTATTAATCCCGTTGAAGAAATGGATCTTCGCCTTAATCGAGGTAATATGTTGGTCCACAAGTTTGTATCCAATACTCTAAGTGAAATCAGACGAGTGTGTCCTTACATAGCTCGTTCGATCGAGATTCTCGAGGACTGCGACAATGACATGTGGTGAATGTCCAATATCTGTTGATTATGTAGTTTAATAGACTAATTTGTCGGGCTTGATATCTTCATGGTAGTTATGTATGACACTGCTCGATGTACAGGGGAAAGAGAACATGTTTATCATCTAGTTGTTTACCGGTAAGGTTAGTGCAGTTGAAGGCCGGTGGCCAGTACACACCTGGGGCACGACAGGAAGGTATGTACGTACACTACCATCCTCCAGACCAACCGACCACCAGGAGGAGGAGGAGGAGGAGGAGATGTTTCCCCTGATGTACACCTGGTACGTCGGGCCAGGATGTACACACCTGGTACGTCGGGCCAGGATGTACACACCTGGTACGTCGGGCCAGGATGCATACACCTGGACGTCGGACTAGGATGTACACACCTGGTACGTCGGGCCAGGATGTACACACCTGGTACGTCGGGCCAGGATGTACACACCTAGTACGTCGAGCCAGGATGTATACACCTGGTACGTCGGGCCAGGATGTGCACACCTGGTACGTCGGACTAGGATGTACACACCTGGTACGTCGGGCCAGGATGTACACACCTGGTACGTCGGGCCAGGATGTATACATCTGGTACGTCGGGCCAGGATGTACACACCTGGTACGTCGGGCCAGGATGTACACACCTGGTACGTCGGACCAGGATGTACACACCTGGTACGTCGGGCCAGGATGTACACACCTGGTACGTCGGGCCAGGATGTACACACCTGGTACGTCGGGCCAGGATGTACACACCTGGTACGTCGGGCCAGGATGTGTACACAGATGAAACTGTTATGCTCACCTTAACCTCTGACCCAACAACATGAGGACCAGCAGCTCATCATCCCCAGCGATACCCTGCAACATAACGACCAGCAACACCCGCTCCCTGCAACATGACCAGCAACACCAGGCAACACACGCTCCCTGCAACATAACGACCAGCAACACCCGCTCCCTGCAACATAACGACCAGCAACACCAGGCAACACACGCTCCCTGCAACATAACGACCAGCAACACCCGCTCCCTGCAACATAACGACCAGCAACACCAGGCAACACCCGCTCCCTGCAACATAACGACCAGCAACACCCGCTCCCTGCAACATAACGACCAGCAACACCAGGCAACACACGCTCCCTGCAACATAACGACCAGCAACACCCGCTCCCTGCAACATAACGACCAGCAACACCAGGCAACACACGCTCCCTGCAACATAACGACCAGCAACACCCGCTTCCTACAACATGACCAGCAACACCAGGCAACACCCGCTCCCCGCAACATAACGACCAGCAACACCCGCTCCCTGCAACACCTGTATTGCACACAACTTGTCCAGGTTCGCGAATCCACATTGGTGGGTCAAGAGTTTTCATGGTATAAAGTGTAATGTCTTGCCATAGCGGGAAGCGGGGATGGTGGAAGCCGTGCAGGTTTAAGAGAGACGGTACTTGCTCACACCACGGCCAAGTGCAGAGCAGAGAACCCTTCAGATTCAAGTGTAATGGTAACGTTGATGCTTCCTGTAAAGTGAGGTTGGCAGCGCTCCCTCCTGGCTTCTCCCTCACTCTCATGCTCCCTTCTCTCCGGCTCCTCCACGCTCCCCTCTCCCTCCCATCCTCTCCCTCCGACCCCTCTCCCCAGGTCATTCAGTAGAGCAAATTGGATTTTTCTGCCTCAAAACTAAAAGTTCGTTCCCAACAGTCGAGTGCCAGACACTTGGTCGCTCATAACACGACCAGAATGTTTTTATTTTGTTTTACGCGTCTTTTGTCTCGTAGCACAGGACGCAGTACACGCCGGGCTTATATGAATATGTATCATTTTATGATATATATATATATATATATATATATATATATATATATATATATATATATATATGGTAATAATCGTATTTCCAATCATCTTTTTTCTTCGTCTCCAGCCAGTCCCATCCTCTGTATCTCCTGTCTGTTGGACACAACAGTTCTGAAATTACCGCAACTCTGTTAGTTCTGCCGGTCCCCAGCAAGTGTGACTCGTTGTGTAGTCCTGACCCAACGTATTAGTGATACAGCGGTCATGAAGGATCCTTCTCAAGACTCTGATAAGCAGATCATTATCACATTAGGAGATACAGAGTTGTTGCTTTGCATTACTGCACTGCCTTTCCATACAGCAGTACGTTCATATGATGTGGGAACCGGACATAGCCACAGTATTTCAGATGTCTTATTGTTGATGATGAGATGTTTTGTCTAGTCTTGTCGGGGTTGTTTAGCCATGTCCCTGAAGGGTTCAGTTATCTGACAGTCTGTGTCAAGCTGCTCCCGTGTGTGCCCATACCTCTCCCACATACTTTATGGTTCATGTGATTAACATTTCCGCAGAAGCTAAATCGCCAGTAGTGTATGTAGCTTACCTTTAGTGTGCCAGCGGCATAATCTTGTAGTCTTCTGATTTTGTAAACGTCTCGCTTCACATACTTACATTTATGAAAGTATTTCATTATGTTGGAAAATGGACGTGTTAGTTCCACCTTCTGTGTGTTGCAAATATTTCTTTTCTTTCAAACTATTCGCCATTTCCCGCATTAGCAAGGTAGCGTTAAGAACAGAGGACTGGGCCTTTGAGGGAATACCCTCACCTGGCCCAATTCTCTGTTCCTTCTTTTGGAAAATTGAAAAAAAAAAAAAAAAAACACCGAGAGGGGAGGATTTCCAGCCCCCTGCTCCCTTCCCTTTTAGTCGCCTTCTACAACACGCAGGGAATACGTGGGAAGTATTCTTAATCCCCTATCCCCAGGGTATATATACATATATATGTGACAGATTTTTCCAGATTGTAGTTTTTAACCTTTTTTGACAACATAGTATTATTATGTTCAACAGCTTTATCATCCAATGCAAATTTGGCCGAAGCTTCCACTTTATTGCGTTTCCAAAGACCTTTGTGAGAGAAAAACCATGATAGTTTGATGGTGGCTGTTGAGGCCCGCATAACAGTATAGTGTTCGTATTTATGACAAGGAATGAAGACACAGAGTCAGAGACAAGTAAGGTCTCAGTGGTTGCGGTGACTGGAAGGCCAAGAACAAGGAATGAGGACACAGAGACAGAGACAAGTAAGGTCTCAGTGGTTGCGGTGACTGGAGGGCCAAGAACGATGAGTACGGTGAACCATTTACTTTACAAGGTAGTTGACCAGTTATATAACACTGTCCCCTATATTGGTGACACTGCCAGCCCGCCGGTGAGAGACCCCGTTATATTCTGTGTTACGTTGTCACCAGTTTGGGTTAGGTATGTGTTCATCGGTAGTGTTCTGGCAACGTGTTGACGGTGAGGACTGTGTGTAATGACATATGGTGGCGGGAAGTGATGTTGTTTCGTGATTTTACACAACAGGTGTAGCCCAGGTGTGAGTGGATGTCATTTATATCCATGATTTGTAATGTGACTTAAAACCTCAGAACCAGTCTTGCTATCGAGAAGGTTAATTACCAATCACTTTCCCAGGATCTGGTTAACCTCATAGACGAAGATGTAATATGAAACGTACTTTAGATTAATCGTCGTTTTATCTGTACATTATTATGAGGGTAGAGCGGAAGGCCAAGTAGGCTGGTCAGAGTTTAATCAGTCTGTTGAATATTACGTTTGCTGGTTCAGTACATACGTTAGGTGGATGTGACACGCCAGAATTACATCAGATACATTTTTATATGTCGAGGATATTCTCTCATTCTGTATTGGACCACAACACCAGATATTGTGTACTTTTCACAGTATGAAAAACTCGAATATAAACTCATTTCCAGATTTTCCACGTCATTTGTGTATCATGTTATTACAGTATACATGAAATCATCGTAACACTGGATTACTGTGTAACTTTTCACCTGTGATGAGAACAATGGAGTGAGAACTTCCTACCGTGTATAATCCCGTTCATCCAAATATCACGTAAATGCAAGTGGAGGCAAATATTTGTTTTGCAAAAATGTGGAGCTCTATTTTCGCAGCATCATATTAACCCTCAGCCTGGACAACCTAAAGCGGATTTATGAAGGGAAATTGAGTCTAGTTCTGTGCCTGTGTCCTGGTTATCGACAAAGACATAACGATCTGTTCTCATTTTCAGTTATTATTCTTTCCCATTTTCTGTCTATTTATCTATATTTTGTGCATGTATTTTTTTCTGACAGTACGACTATTTTATTGACATACAACCATTTTTTTAAAGAAAAAATTATATATATATATATATATATATATATATATATATATATATATATATATATATATATATATATTTTTTTTTTTTTTTTTATACTTTGTCGGTTTCTCCCGTGTTTGCGAGGTAGCGCAAGGAAACAGACGAAAGAAATGGCCCAACCCCCCCCCCCCCCATACACATGTATACACATACGTCCACACACGCAAATATACATACCTACACAGCTTTTCATGGTTTACCCCAGACGCTTCACATGCCTTGATTCAATCCACTGACAGCACGTCAGCCCCGGTATACCACATCGCTCCAATTCACTCTATTCCTTGCCCTCCTTTCACCCTCCTGCATGTTCAGGCCCCGATCACACAAAATCTTTTTCACTCCATCTTTCCACCTCCAATTTGGTCTCCCTCTTCTCCTTGTTCCCTCCACCTCCGACACATATATCCTCTTGGTCAATCTTTCCTCACTCATCCTCTCCATGTGCCCAAACCACTTCAAAACACCCTCTTCTGCTCTCTCAACCACGCTCTTTTTATTTCCACACATCTCTCTTACCCTTACGTTACTCACTCGATCAAACCACCTCACACCACACATTGTCCTCAAACATCTCATTTCCAGCACATCCATTCTCCTGCGCACAACTCTATCCATAGCCCACGCCTCGCAACCATACAACATTGTTGGCACCACTATTCCTTCAAACATACCCATTTTTGCTTTCCGAGATAATGTTCTCGACTTCCACACATTCTTCAAGGCCCCCAGAATTTTCGCCCCCTCCCCAACCCTATGATCCACTTCCGCTTCCATGGTTCCATCCGCTACCAGATCCACTCCAAGATATCTAAAACACTTCACTTCCTCCAGTTTTTCTCCATTCAAACTCACCTCCCAATTGACTTGACCCTCAACCCTACTGTACCTAATAACCTTGCTCTTATTCACATTTACTCTTAACTTTCTTCTTCCACACACTTTACCAAACTCAGTCACCAGCTTCTGCAGTTTCACACATGAATCAGCCACCAGCGCTTTGTCATCAGCAAACAACAACTGACTCACTTCCCAAGCTCTCTCATCCCCAACAGACTTCATACTTGCCCCTCTTTCCAAAACTCTTGCATTTACCTCCCTAACAACCCCATCCATAAACAAATTAAACAACCATGGAGACATCACACACCCCTGCCGCAAACCTACATTCACTGAGAACCAATCACTTTCCTCTCTTCCTACACGGACACATGCCTTACATCCTCGATAAAAACTTTTCACTGCTTCTAACAACTTTCCTCCCACACCATATATTCTTAATACCTTCCACAGAGTATCTCTATCAACTCTATCATATGCCTTCTCCAGATCCATAAATGCTACATACAAATCCATTTGCTTTTCTAAGTATTTCTCACATACATTCTTCAAAGCAAACACCTGATCCACACATCCTCTACCACTTCTGAAACCACACTGCTCTTCCCCAATCTGATGCTCTGTACATGCCTTCACCCTCTCAATCAATACCCTCCCATATAATTTACCAGGAATACTCAACAAACTTATACCTCTGTAATTTGAGCACTCACTCTTATCCCCTTTGCTTTTGTACAATGGCACTATGCACGCATTCCGCCAATCCTCAGGCACCTCACCATGAGTCATACATACATTAAATAACCTTACCAACCAGTCAACAATACAGTCACCCCCTTTTTTAATAAATTCCACTGCAATACCATCCAAACCTGCTGCCTTGCCGGCTTTCATCTTCCGCAAAGCTTTCACTACCTCTTCTCTGTTTACCAAATCATTTTCCCTAACCCTCTCACTTTGCACACCACCTCGACCAAAACACCCTATATCTGCCACTCTATCATCAAACACATTCAACAAACCTTCGAAATACTCACTCCATCTCCTTCTCACATCACCACTACTTGTTATCACCTCCCCATTTGCGCCCTTCACTGAAGTTCCCATTTGTTCCCTTGTCTTACGCACTTTATTTACCTCCTTCCAGAACATCTTTTTATTCTCCCTAAAATTTAATGATACTCTCTCACCCCAACTCTCATTTGCCCTTTTTTTCACCTCTTGCACCTTTCTCTTGACCTCCTGTCTCTTTCTTTTATACATCTCCCACTCAATTGCATTTTTTCCCTGCAAAAATCGTCCAAATGCCTCTCTCTTCTCTTTCACTAATACTCTTACTTCTTCATCGCACCACTCACTACCCTTTCTAATCAACCCACCTCCCACTCTTCTCATGCCACAAGCATCTTTTGCGCAATCCATCACTGATTCCCTAAATACATCCCATTCCTCCCCCTCTCCCCTTACTTCCATTGTTCTCACCTTTTTCCATTCTGTACTCAGTCTCTCCTGGTACTTCCTCACACAGGTCTCCTTCTCAAGCTCACTTACTCTCACCACCCTCTTCACCCCAACATTCACTCTTCTTTTCTGAAAACCCATACAAATCTTCACCTTAGCCTCCACAAGATAATGATCAGACATCCCTCCAGTTGCACCTCTCAGCACATTAACATCCAAAAGTCTCTCTTTCGCACGCCTGTCAATTAACACGTAATCCAATAACGCTCTCTGGCCATCTCTCCTACTTACATAAGTATACTTATGTATATCTCGCTTTTTAAACCAGGTATTCCCAATCATCAGTCCTTTTTCAGCACATAAATCTACAAGCTCTTGACCATTTCCATTTACAACACTGAACACCCCATGTATACCAATTATTCCCTCAACTGCCACATTACTCACCTTTGCATTCAAATCATATATATATATTTATTTATTTATTTATTTATTTATTTTGCTTTGTCGCTGTCTCCCGCGTTAGCGAGGTAGCGCAAGGAAACAGACGAAAGAATGGCGCAACCCACCCACATACACATGTATGTGCATACACGTCCACACACGCAAATATACATATCTATACACCTCAATGTATACATATATATACACACACAGACATATACATATATACACATACATAATTCATTCTGTCTGCCTTTATTCATTCCCATCGCCACCTCGCCGCACATGGAACAACAACCCCCTTCCCCCGCATACGCGCGAGGTAGCGCTAGGATAAGACAACAAAGACCCCATTCGTTCACACTCAGTCTCTAGCTGTCATGTAATAATGCACCGAAACCACAGCTCCCTCTCCACATCCAGGCCCCACAGAACTTTCCATGGTTTACCCCAGACGCTTCACATGCCCTGGTTCAGTCCATTGACAGCACGTCGACCCGGTATACGACATCGTTCCAATTCACTCTATTCCTTGCACGCCTTTCACCCTCCTGCATGTTCAGGCCCCGATCACTCAAAATCTTTTTCACTCCACCTTTCCACCTCCAATTTAGTCTCACATTTCCCCTCGTTCCCTCCACCTCTGACACATATATCCTCTTGGTCAATCTCTCCTCACTCATTCTCTCCATTTGACCAAACCATTTCAAAACACCCTCTTCTGCTCTCAACCACACTTTTTATTTCCACATATCTCTCCTACCCTTACATTACTTACTCGATCAAACCACCTCACACCACATATTGTCCTCAAACATCTCATTTCCAGCACATCCACCCTCTTGCGCACAACTCTATCCATAGCCCACGCCTCGCAACCATACAACATTGTTGGAACCATTATTCCTTCAAACATACCCATTTTTGCTTTCCGAGAAAATGTTCTCGACTTCCACACATTCACCAAGGCTCCCAGAATTTTCGCCCCCTCCCCCAACGTATGATTCACTTCCGCTTCCATGGTTCCATCCGCTGCCAAATCCACTCCCAGATATCTAAAACACTTCACTTCCTCCAGTTTTTCTCCATTTAAACTTACCTCCCAATTGACCTGACCCTCAACCCTACTGTACCTAATAACCTTGCTCTTAGTCACATTTACTCTCAACTTTCTTCTTTCACACTCTTTACCAAACTCAGTCACCAGCTTCTGCAGTTTCTCACATGAATCAGCCACCAGCGCTGTATCATCAGCGCAGCGAACAACTGACTCACTTCCCAAGCTCTCTCATCCCTCTTTCCAAAACTCTTGCATTCACCTCCCTAAAAACCCCATCCATAAACAAATTAAACAACCGTGGAGACATACATAACATACATAAGGTTAAATAACCTTACCAACCAGTTAACAATACAGTCACCACCTTTTTTTTTTTTTTATAAATTCCGCTGTAATACCATCCAAACCCGCTGCCTTGCTCGCTTTCATCTTCCGTAAAGCTTTTATTACCTCTTCTCTGTTTACCAAATCATTTTCCCTAACAATCTCACTTTGCGCACCACCTCGACCAAAACACCCTATATCTGCCACTCTATCATCAAACACATTCAACAAACCTTCAAAATACTCACTCCATCTCCTTCTCACATCACCACTACTTGTTATCACCTCCCCATTAGCTCCCTTCACTGAAGGTCCCATTTGCTCCCTTGTCTTACGCACTTTATTTACCTCCCTCCAAAATATCTTTTTATTGTCCCTAAAATTTAATGATACTCTCTCACCCCAACTCTCATTTGCCCTCTTTTTCACCTCTTGCACCTTTCTCTTGACCTCCTGCCTCTTTCTTTTATACATCTCCCACTCATTTGCATTTTTTCCCTGCAAAAATCGTCCAAATGCCTCTCTCCTTTCTTTCACTAATAATCTCACTTCTTCATCCCACTACTCGCTACCCTTTCTAATCTGCCCACCTCCCACGCTTCTCATGCCACAAGCATATTTTGCGCAAGCTTTCACTGCTTCCCTGAATACATCCCATTCCTCCCCTACTCCCCTTACCTCCTTTGTTCTCACCTTCTTCCATTTAATTATATATATATATATATATATATATATATATATATATATATATATATATATATATATATATTTTTTTTTTTTTATTATACTTTGTCGCTGTCTCCCGCGTTTGCGAGGTAGCGCAAGGAAACAGACGAAAGAAATGGCCCAACCCCCCCCCCCCCCATACACATGTATATACATACGTCCACACACGCAAATATACATACCTACACAGCTTTCCATGGTTTACCCCAGACGCTTCACATGCCTTGCTTCAATCCACTGACAGCACGTCAACCCCGGTATACCACATCGCTCCAATTCACTCTATTCCTTGCCCTCCTTTCACCCTCCTGCATGTTCAGGCCCCGATCACACAAAATCTTTTTCACTCCATCTTTCCACCTCCAATTTGGTCTCCCTCTTCTCCTTGTTCCCTCCACCTCCGACACATATATCCTCTTGGTCAATCTTTCCTCACTCATCCTCTCCATGTGCCCAAACCACTTCAAAACACCCTCTTCTGCTCTCTCAACCACGCTCTTTTTATTTCCACACATCTCTCTTACCCTTACGTTACTCACTCGATCAAACCACCTCACACCACACATTGTCCTCAAACATCTCATTTCCAGCACATCCATCCTCCTGCGCACAACTCTATCCATAGCCCACGCCTCGCAACCATACAACATTGTTGGAACCACTATTCCTTCAAACATACCCATTTTTGCTTTCCGACATAATGTTCTCGACTTTCACACATTCTTCAAGGCCCCCAGGATTTTCGCCCCCTCCCCCACCCTATGATCCACTTCCGCTTCCATGGTTCCATCCGCTGCCAGATCCACTCCCAGATATCTAAAACACTTCACTTCCTCCAGTTTTTCTCCATTCAAACTCACCTCCCAATTGACTTGACCCTCAACCCCACTGTACCTAATAACCTTGCTCTTATTCACATTTACTCTTAACTTTCTTCTTCCACACACTTTTCCAAACTCAGTCACCAGCTTCTGCAGTTTCTCACATGAATCAGCTACCAGCGCTGTATCATCAGCGAACAACAACTGACTCACTTCCCAAGCTCTCTCATCCCCAACAGACTTCATACTTGCCCCTCTTTCCAAAACTCTTGCATTTACCTCCCTAACAACCCCATCCATAAACAAATTAAACAACCATGGAGACATCACACACCCCTGCCGCAAACCTACATTCACTGAGAACCAATCACTTTCCTCTCTCCCTACACGTACACATGCCTTACATCCTCGATAAAAACTTTTCACTGCTTCTAACAACTTTCCTCCCACACCATATATTCTTAATACCTTCCACAGAGCATCTCTATCAACTCTATCATATGCCTTCTCCAGATCCATAAATGCTACATACAAATCCATTTGCTTTTCTAAGTATTTCTCACATACATTCTTCAAAGCAAACACCTGATCCACACATCCTGTACCACTTCTGAAACCACACTGCTCTTCCCCAATCTGATGCTCTGTACATGCCTTCACCCTCTCAATCAATACCCTCCCATATAATTTACCAGGAATAATCAACAAACTTATACCTCTGTAATTTGAGCACTCACTCTTATCCCCTTTGCCTTTGTACAATGGCACTATGCACGCATTCCGCCAATCCTCAGGCACCTCACCATGAGTCATACATACATTAAATAACCTTACCAACCAGTCAACAATACAGTCACCCCCTTTTTTAATAATTTCCACTGCAATACCATCCAAACCTGCTGCCTTGCCGGCTTTCATCTTCCGCAAAGCTTTCACTACCTCTTCTCTGTTTACCAAATCATTTTCCCTAACCCTCTCACTTTGCACACCACCTCGACCAAAACACCCTATATCTGCCACTCTATCATCAAACACATTCAACAAACCTTCAAAATACTCACTCCATCTCCTTCTCACATCATCACTACTTGTTATCACCTCCCCATTTGCGCCCTTCACTGAAGTTCCCATTTGCTCCCTTGTCTTACGCACTTTATTTACCTCCTTCCAGAACATCTTTTTATTCTCCCTAAAATTTAATGATACTCTCTCACCCCAACTCTCATTTGCCCTTTTTTTCACCTCTTGCACCTTTCTCTTGACCTCCTGTCTCTTTCTTTTATACATCTCCCACTCAATTGCATTTTTTCCCGGCAAAAATCGTCCAAATGCCTCTCTCTTCTCTTTCACTAATACTCTTACTTCTTCATCGCACCACTCACTACCCTTTCTAATCAACCCACCTCCCACTCTTCTCATGCCACAAGCATCTTTTGCGCAATCCATCATTGATTCCCTAAATACATCCCATTCCTCCCCCACTCCCCTTACTTCCATTGTTCTCACCTTTTTCCATTCTGTACTCAGTCTCTCCTGGTACTTCCTCACACAGGTCTCCTTCTCAAGCTCACTTACTCTCACCACCCTCTTCACCCCAACATTCACTCTTCTTTTCTGAAAACCCATACAAATCTTCACCTTAGCCTCCACAAGATAATGATCAGACATCCCTCCAGTTGCACCTCTCAGCACATTAACATCCAAAAGTCTCTCTTTCGCACGCCTGTCAATTAACACGTAATCCAATAACGCTCTCTGGCCATCTCTCCTACTTACATAAGTATACTTATGTATATCTCGCTTTTTAAACCAGGTATTCCCAATCATCAGTCCTTTTTCAGCACATAAATCTACAAGCTCTTGACCATTTTCATTCACAACACTGAACACCCCATGTATACCAATTATTCCCTCAACTGCCACATTACTCACCTTTGCATTCAAATCACCCATCACTATGACCCGGTCTCGTGCATCAAAACCACTAACACACTCATTCTGCTGCTCCCAAAACACTTGCCTCTCTTGATCTTTCTTCTCATGCCCAGGTGCATATGCACCAATAATCACCCACCTCTCGCCATCAACTTTCAGTTTTACCCATATTAATCGAGAATTTACTTTCTTACACTCTATCACACACTCCCACAACTCCTGTTTCAGGAGTATTGCTACTCCTTCCCTTGCTCTTGTCCTCTCACTAACCCCTGACTTTACTCCCCAGACATTCCCAAACCACTCTTCCCCTTTACCCTTGAGCTTCGTTTCACTCAGAGCCAAAACATCCAGGTTCCTTTCCTCAAACATACTACCTATCTCTCCTTTTTTCACATCTTGGTTACATCCACACACATTTAGGCACCCCACTCTGAGCCTTCGAGGAGGATGAGCACTCCCCGCGTGACTCCTTCTTCTGTTTCCCATTTTAGAAAGTTAATACAAGGAGGGGAGGATTTCTGGCCCCTCGCTCCCGTCCCCTCTAGTCGCTTTCTACGACACGCGAGGAATACGTGGGAAGTATTCTTTCACCCCTATCCCCAGGGATAATATACATATATATATATATATACATATACACATACACACACATACACATACATACGCACATATATATATATATATATATATATATATATATATATATATATATATATATATATATATATATATTATACTTGATTGCCGTTTCCTGCGTCAGCGAGGAGGCGTCAGGAAACAGACGAATTACGACCCACCCACTCATACACACACACACACACATATATATATATTTTTTTTTTTTTTTTTGCTTTGTCGCTGTCTCCCGCGTTTGCGAGGTAGCGCAAGGAAACAGACGAAGGAAATGGCCCAACCCACTCCCATACACATGTATATACATACGTCCACACACGCAAATATACATACCTACACAGCTTTACATGGTTTACCCCAGACGCTTCACATGCCCCGATTCAATCCACTGACAGCACGTCAACCCCGGTATACCACATCGCTCCAATTCACTCTATTCCTTGCCCTCCTTTCACCCTCCTGCATGTTCAGGCCCATATCACACAAAATCTTTTTCACTCCATCTTTCCACCTCCAATTTGGTCTCCCTCTTCTCCTCGTTCCCTCCACCTCCGACACATATATCCTCTTTGTCAATCTTTCCTCACTCATTCTCTCCATGTGCCCAAACCATTTCAAAACACCCTCTTCTGCTCTCTCAACCACGCTCTTTTTATTTCCACGCCTCTTACCCTTACGTTACTTACTCGATCAAACCACCTCACACCACACATTGTCCTCAAACATCTCATTTCCAGCACATCCATCCTCCTGCGCACAACTCTATCCATAGCCCACGCCTCGCAACCATACAACATTGTTGGAACCACTATTCCTTCAAACATACCCATTTTTGCTTTCCGAGATAATGTTCTCGACTTCCACACATTCTTCAAGGCTCCCAGAATTTTCGCCCCCTCCCCCACCCTATGATCCACTTCCGCTTCCATGGTTCCATCCGCTACCAGATCCACTCCCAGATATCTAAAACACTTCACTTCCTCCAGTTTTTCTCCATTCAAACTCACCTCCTAATTGACTTGACCCTCAACCCTACTGTACCTAATAACCTTGCTCTTATTCACATTTACTCTTAACTTTCTTCTTTCACACACTTTACCAAACTCAGTCACCAGCTTCTGCAGTTTCTCACATGAATCAGCCACCAGCGCTGTATCATCAGCGAACAACAACTGACTCACTTCCCAAGCTCTCTCATCCCCAACAGACTTCATACTTGCCCCTCTTTCCAAAACTCTTGCATTCACCTCCCTAACAACCCTATCCATAAACAAATTAAACAACCATGTAGACATCACACACCCCTGCCGCAAACCTACATTCACTTTCCTCTCTTTCTACACGTACACATGCCTTACATCCTCGATAAAAACTTTTCACTGCTTCTAACAACTTGCCTCCCACACCATATATTCTTAATACCTTCCACAGAGCATCTCTATCAACTCTATCATATGCCTTCTCCAGATCCATAAATGCTACATACAAATCCATTTGCTTTTCTAAGTATTTCTCACGTACATTCTTCAAAGCAAACACCTGATCCACACATCCTGTACCACTTCTGAAACCACACTGCTCTTCCCCAATCTGATGCTCTGTACATGCCTTCACCCTCTCAATCAATACCCTCCCATATAATTTACCAGGAATACTCAACAAACTTATACCTCTGTAATTTGAGCACTCACTCTTATCCCCTTTGCCTTTGTACAATGGCACTATGCACGCATTCCGCCAATCCTCAGGCACCTCACCGTGAGTCATACATACATTAAATAATCTTACCAACCAAACAACAATACAGTCACCCCCTTTTTAAATAAATTCCACTGCAATACCATCCAAACCTGCTGCCTTGCCGGCTTTCATCTTCCGCAAAGCTTTTACTACCTCTTCTCTGTTTACCAAATCATTTTCCCTAACCCTCTCACTTTGCACACCACCTCGACCAAAACACCCTATATCTGCCACTCTATCATCAAACACATTCAACAAACCTTCAAAATACTCACTCCATCTCCTTCTCACATCACCACTACTTGTTATCACCCCATTTGCGCCCTTCACTGAAGTTCCCATTTGCTCCCTTGTCTTACGCACTTTATTTACCTCCTTCCAGAACATCTTTTTATTCTCCCTAAAATTTAATGATACTCTCTCACCCCAACTCTCATTTGCCCTTTTTTTCACCTCTTGCACCTTTCTCATGACCTCCTGTCTCTTTCTTTTATACGTATCCCACTCAACTGCATTTTTTCCCTGCAAAAATCGTCCAAATGCCTCTCTCTTCTCTTTCACTAATACTCTTACTTCTTCATCCCACCACTCACTACCCTTTCTAATCAACCCACCTCCCACTCTTCTCATGCCACAAGCATCTTTTGCGCAATCCATCACTGATTCCCTAAATACATCCCATTCCTCCCCCACTCCCCTTACTTCCATTATTCTCACCTTTTTCCATTCTGTACTCAGTCTCTCCTGGTACTTCCTCACACAAGTCTCCTTCCCAAGCTCACTTACTCTCACAACCCTCTTCACCCCAACATTCACTCTTCTTTTCTGAAAACAAATACAAATCTTCACCTTAGCCTCCACAAGATAATGATCAGACATCCCTCCAGTTGCACCTCTCAGCACATTAACATCCAAAAGTCTCTCTTTCGCGCGCCTGTCAATTAACACGTAATCCAATAACGCTCTCTGGCCATCTCTCCTACTTACATAAGTATACTTATGTATATCTCGCTTTTTAAACCAGGTATTCCCAATCATCAGTCCTTTTTCAGCACATAAATCTACAAGCTCTTCACCATTTCCATTTACAACACTGAACATCCCATGTACACCAATTATATATATATATATATATATATATATATATATATATATATATATATATATATATATATATATATATATACATATATATATATATATATATATATATATATATATATATATATATATATATATATATATATATATATATGGATGGAACCATGGAAGCGGAAGTGAATCTGGTGGGGTAGGGGGCAAAAGTTCTGGGAGCGTTGGAGAATGTGTGGAAGTCGAGAACATTATCTCGGAAAGCAAAAATGGGTATGTTTGAAGGAATAGCTGTTCCAACAATGTTATATGGTTGCGAGGCGTGGGCTATAGATGGAGTTGTGCGGAGGAGGGTGGATGTGCTGGAAATGAGATGTTTGAGGACAATATGTGGTGTGAGGTGGTTTAATCGATTAAATAATAATAGGTTAAGAGAGATGTGTGGTAATAAAAAGGGTGGTTGAGAGAGCAGAAGAGGGTGTTTTGAAATGGTTTGGTCAAATGGAGAGAATGAGTGAGGAAAGATTGACCAAGAGGATGTATGTGTCAGAGGTGGAGGGAACGAGGAGAAGTTGGAGACCAAATTGGAGGTGAAGGATGATGTTAAAAAGACTTTGAGTGATCGGGGCCTGAACATGCAAGAGGGTGAGGCGTGCAAGGAATAGAGTGAATTGGAATGATGTGGTATACCGGGGTCGACGTCCTGTCAATGGATTGAACCAGGGATGTGAAGCGTCTGGGGGTAAACCATGGAAAGTTTTGTGGAGCCTGGATGTGGAAAGGGGGCTGTGGTTTCGGTGCATTATACATAACAGCTATAGACTGAGTGTGAACGAATGTGGCCTTTGTTGTCTTTTCCTAGCGCTACCTCGTGCAGATGCGGGGGGAGGGGGTTGTTATTTCATGTGTGGCGGGTTGGCGATGGGAATGAATAAAGGCAGACTGTATGAATTATGTACATGTGTATATATGTATATGTCTGTGTGTGTATATATGTATACGTTGAGATGTATAGGTATATGTATTTGCATGTGTGGACGTGTATGTGGGTGGGTTGGGCCATTCCTTGCGCTACCTCGCGAATGCGGGAGACAGCGACAAAGTAAAATAAAACAAAATAAATAAATATGTATGTATATATGTATATACATAAATGCCCATACACATACATTTACAAGCACATACATATACATATCAACATATACATATGTACATACTTTCACATAGACATACATATGTATACTTATACATATTCATACTTGCTTGCCTTTAATGCATTCCCGGTGCCACCCCGCCCCACAGGAAACAGCATCGCTTCCCCCCGCTTCAGCGAAGTAGCGCCAGGATAACAGACAAAAAAGGCCACATTCGTTCGCACTCAGTCTCATGCTGTCATGTGTAATGCACCGAAACCACAGCTCCCCATCCACATCCAGGATCGACAGACCTTTTCAAGATTTACCCCACGCGTTTTACATGCCCTAGTTCAGTCTATTGACAGCACGTCGACCCCGGTATATCACATCTTTCCGATTCTCTCTATTCCTTGCACACTTCTCATCCTCCTATATGTTCAGGCCGCATCACTCAAAATCTTGTTCCATCCATCCTTCCACCTTCAATTTGGTCTCCCGCTTCTCCTTGTTCCCTCCATCTCTGACACGTATATGCTCTTTGTCAACCTTTCCTCACTCATTCTCTCCATATATCCAAACATTTCAACACACCCACTTCCGTTCTCTTAACCACACTCTTTTTTATACCACACATCTCTTTTACCCTTTCATTACTTACTCGATCACACCACATACTGTCCTCAAACCTTTCATTTCCAACACATCCACCTTCCTCCGCACAACCCTATCTATATCCCATGTCTCGTAACCATGTAATATTGTTGGAGCTAGTCCTTCTTTAAAACATACTCACTTTTGCTCTCCGAGATAACGTTCTATCTTTCCACACATTTTTCATTACTCCCTGAACCTTCGCTCTCTCCCCACTATTTGACACACTTCCACTGTTCCATCCGCTGCAAATCCACTCCCAGATATCTAAAACACTTCACATCCTCTAGTTTTTCTCAATTCAAACTTACATCCCAGTTAACTTGTCCCTCAACCCTACAGAACCTAATAACCTTGCTCTTATTCACTGACGGGGGGTTCCAGTCTCCTGCTCCCGTCCCCTTTAGTCACCTTTTCCGATATTCAGGGAACATGGTAGCAGAATTCTTTATCCCTAACACCTCTGGCGTGCTAAAAAATCATTTCAGTACATTTTGCTTTAACAGCTTTCATGATTACTTTCCTGTTATGTTCTGTGGTTCCTCTATCCCTGCATCTTTCGGAGAACAAATCACTTTTCTTAACAAAGATCTGTTTAATAAACATTAGGGTTAGCGACCAGGTCACCCCTCACTTTTCTACCTTCCATGGTGGGCAGATTTAAAACCTGCAAACTTTCCCTGTAACTCAGCTCTCGTAATTCTGGTGCCATCTTTATTGCCACTTGAGAAGCACAATCTAGTTTTGGCTTTATGTAAGAAGATATGAACAGTTTGCTAATTATTTCCTTATCCTTGAAAGCTTTCCTGACATTTGCTAACAGACAGATTGACTTCTTATATATATATATATATATATATATATATATATATATATATATATATATATATATATATATATATATATATATTTAATGTATGTATGTATGACTCATGGTGAGGTGCCTGAGGATTGGCGGAATGCGTGCATAGTGCCATTGTACAAAGGCAAAGGGGATAAGAGTGAGTGCTCAAATTACAGAGGTATAAGTTTGTTGAGTATTCCTGGTAAATTATATGGGAGGGTATTGATTGAGAGGGTGAAGGCATGTACAGAGCATCAGATTGGGGAAGAGCAGTGTGGTTTCAGAAGTGGTACAGGATGTGTGGATCAGGTGTTTGCTTTGAAGAATGTATGTGAGAAATACTTAGAAAAGCAAATGGATTTGTATGTAGCATTTATGGATCTGGAGAAGGCATATGATAGAGTTGATAGAGATGCTCTGTGGAAGGTATTAAGAATATATGGTGTGGGAGGCAGGTTGTTAGAAGCAGTGAAAAGTTTTTGTCGAGGATGTAAGGCATGTGTACGTGTAGGAAGAGAGGAAAGTGATTGGTTCTCAGTGAATGTAGGTTTGCGGCAGGGGTGTGTGATGTCTCCATGGTTGTTTAATTTGTTTATGGATGGGGTTGTTAGGGAGGTAAATGCAAGAGTTTTGGAAAGAGGGGCAAGTATGAAGTCTGTTGGGGATGAGAGAGCTTGGGAAGTGAGTCAGTTGTTGTTCGCTGATGATACAGCGCTGGTGGCTGATTCATGTGAGAAACTGCAGAAGCTGGTGACTGAGTTTGGTAAAGTGTGTGGAAGAAGAAAGTTAAGAGTAAATGTGAATAAGAGCAAGGTTATTAGGTACAGTAGTGTTGAGGGTCAAGTCAATTGGGAGGTGAATTTGAATGGAGAAAAACTGGAGGAAGTGAAGTGTTTTAGATATCTAGGAGTGGATCTGGCAGCGGATGGAACCATGGAAGCGGAAGTGGATCATAGGGTGGGGGAGGGGGCGAAAATTCTGGGGGCCTTGAAGAATGTGTGGAAGTCGAGAACATTATCTCGGAAAGCAAAAATGGGTATGTTTGAAGGAATAGTAGTTCCAACAATGTTGTATGGTTGCGAGGCGTGGGCTATGGATAGAGTTGTGCGCAGGAGGATGGATGTGCTGGAAATGAGATGTTTGAGGACAATGTGTGGTGTGAGGTGGTTTGATCGAGTGAGTAACGTAAGGGTAAAAGAGATGTGTGGAAATAAAAAGAGCGTGGTTGAGAGAGCAGAAGAGGGTGTTTTGAAGTGGTTTGGGCTCATGGAGAGAATGAGTGAGGAAAGATTGACCAAGAGGATATATGCGTCGGAGGTGGAGGGAACGAGGAGAAGAGGGAGACCAAATTGGAGGTGGAAAGATGGAGTGAAAAAGATTTTGTGTGATCGGGGCCTGAACATGCAGGAGGGTGAAAGGAGGGCAAGGAGTAGAGTGAATTGGAGCGATGTGGTATACTGGGGTTGACGTGATGTCAGTGGATTGAATCAAGGCATGTGAAGCGTCTGGGGTAAACCATGGAAAGCTGTGTAGGTATGTATATTTGCGTGTGTGGACGTATGTATATACATGTGTATGGGGGGGGGGGTTGGGCCATTTCTTTCGTCTGTTTCCTTGCGCTACCTCGCAAACGCGGGAGACAGCGACAAAGTATAATAAAAAAATAATATAAAAAAAGAATATATATATATATATATATATATATATATATATATATATATATATATATATATATATATTTTTTTTTTTTTTTGTGTGTGTGTGTGTTTTTATTATACTTTGTCGCTGTCTCCCGCGTCAGCGAGGGAGCGCAAGGAAACAGACGAAATAATGGCCCAACCCGCCCACATAATCATGTATATACATACACGTCCACACACGCACATATACATACCTATACATTTCAACTTACACATATATATACACACACAGACATATACATATATACACATATAAATCTAGAGTTTACTTTCTTACACTCTATAACATACTCCCACAACTCTATTTTCAAGAGTAGTGCTACTCCTTCCTTTGCTCTTGTCCTCTCACCAACTCCTGGCTTTACTTATGTATATCTCTCTTTTTAAACCAGATATTCCCAGTCACCAGTCCTTTTTCAGCACACAAATCTACAAGCTCTTCACCATTTCTATTTACAACACTGAACACCCCATGTACACCAATTATTCCCTCAACTGCCACATTATTCACCTTTGCATTCAAATCACCCATCACTATAACCCGGTCTCGTGCATCAAAACTGCTAACGCACTCACTCAGTTGCTACGAAAACGCTTGCCTCTCATAATCTTTCTTCTCATGCCCAGGGCATAGGCAACAATAATCACCCATCTCTCTCCATCCACTCTCAGTTTTACCCATATCAATCTAGAATTTACTTTCTTACACTTTATCACATACTCCCACAACTCATGGTGACTGAGTTTGGTAAAGTGTGTGAAAGAAGAAAGCTGAGAGTAGATGTGAATAATAGCAAGGTTTTTAGGCACAGTAGGGTTGAGGGTCAAGTCATTGGGATATAAGTTTGAATGGAGAAAAACCGGAGGAAGTGAAATGTTTTAGATATCTGGGAGTGGATTTGGCAGCGGATGGAACCATGGAAGCGGAAGTGAGTTACAGGGTGGGGAAGGGGGCGAAGGTTCTGGGAGCGTTGAGGAATGTGTGGAAGGCGAGAACATTATCTCGATAAGCAAAAATGGGTGTTTGAAGGAATAAGGGTTCCAATAATGTTATATGGTTGAGAGGCATGGGATATAGATAGGGTTGTGCAGAGGAGGGTAGATATGTTGGAAATGAGATGTTTGAGGACAATATGTGGTGTGAAGTGGTTTGAACGAGTAAGTAATGAAAGAGTAAGAGAGATATATGGTACTAAAAAGGGTGTGGTTGAGAGAGCAGAAGAGGGTGTATTGAAATTGTTTGGTCACATGGAGAGAATGAGTGAGGAGAGATTGACAAAGAGGATATATGTGTTAGAGGTGGAGGGAATGAGAAGTGGGAGATCAAATTGGAGGTGGAAGGATGGAGTGAAAAAGATTTTGAGCGATCGGGGCCTGAACATGCAGGAGGGTGAAAGGCGTGCAAGGAATAAAGTGAATTGGAACAATGTGGTATACCGAGGTCGACGTGCTGTCAGTTGATTGAACCAGGGCATGTGAAGCGTCTGGAAACCATGGAAAGTTGTGTGGGGCCTGGATGTGGAAAGGGAGCTTTGGTTTCGATGCATTATACATGACAGCTAGAGACTGAGTGTGAACGAATGTGGCCTTTGTTGTCTTTTCCTAGCGCTACCTCGCGCGCATGCGGGGGGAGGGGGATGTCATTTCATGTGTGGCGGGTTGGCAATGGGAATGAATAAATGCAGCAAGTATGAATTATGTACATGTGTATATATATTTATATGTCTGTGTATGTATATATATGTATATGTTGAAATGTATAGGTTATGTATATGTGCGTGTATGGACGCGTATGTACATGTGTGTGTGGGTGGGTTGGGCCATTCTCTCGTCTGTTTCCTTGCGCTACCTCGCTAACGCGGGAAACACCGATAAAGTATAATGAATAATAAGATATACATGTATATACATCAGATGTGAAGGGGACAGGAAGGGAGAGACCAAATTGGAGATGGAAGGATGGTGTGAAAGAGATATTGAATGTTCTAGGCCTGATCATGCTGCAGAAGGGTGAAGGTTGGTATACAGGGGTCGACGTGGCGTCAGTGGAATGAACCAGGGCATAAGAAGTAGCCGAAGGGAACTACAGAAAGATTTGTGGGGCTTGGGTGAAGACAGGGGGATTTTGATGTCGGTACATTACACTTGTCAGCCAGAGAATGGATGGGAGCGGATAAGGTCTTCATTTCTCCTTGGCGCTACCTTGCTAATGCGGGAAAGTGCGAACAAGTATGAAAGAAGAAATATATATATATACGGTCTCCTCAATATGGAAGAGAATCCCTTTTTCATTTCATCATATGACTTAATAAAGTTAAGAAATGCTTTAACTTGGGAGTCAGAAATTTCAAGTTAAGGCTTCTTCTTAGAAGATGAAGGTACTCCCAGGTGCAGTAGACTTTACGAACCACCGAAAATAAGAATGTTTATAGTAAAGGTCTTGGAAAGGATGTCGAGGGCCCGCTAAGAGATCCCATCCTTTATAATGTTATATGAAGGCATGTACAGAATTTTGTCTTTCAGAAGCAAAAACTGCTGACAGTCAACTTCCTCGACGATAGCATGTGCAGTAGCATAGCAGGCGTCACTGTGACGTGTGTTGTGCTGTGGGTGTACAGTAGAGTAGATAGGATATGGTGAGGCGATGCATGGTTGATGCTGGATATATAATTGGATATGTTAGGGTCTGGCGTGTTGCAGGATTGTATGATGGGGTATGTTCTGGGTCGGTGTGATGGGGAAACATTTATTGGATATGCTGGAGTATGGTATGCTGTGGCGGTATGATTTTGTATCGTGGGGTATGATGAGTTGTTCGACTATGATGAATAGGTATGATGAGTTATGGTGTAATGTGGGGGAATGACCAGCTATGGTGGGGTATGATATGATGTGGGATTTGATGATTTTTGGGAGGATATGAAGGATTGTTATTATAATTAGTTATGGTAGATTATGGTGTGATATGGTAGTATGATTGGACATATTGTGGTATTATCATTGGTTATGGTAGATTATGGTGTGATATGGTAGTATGACTGGACACATTGTGGTATTATCATTGGTTATGGTAGATTATGGTGTGATATGGTAGTATGATTGGACATATTGTGGTATTATCATTGGTTATGGTAGATTATGGTGTGATATGGTAGTATGATTGGACATATTGTGGTATTATCATTGGTTATGGTAGATTATGGTGTGATATGGTAGTATGATTGGACATATTGTGGTATTATCATTGGTTATGGTAGATTATGGTGTGATATGGTAGTATGATTGGACATATTGTGGTATTATCATTGGTTATGGTAGATTATGGTGTGATATGGTAGTATGATTGGACATATTGTGGTATTATCATTGGTTATGGTAGATTATGGTGTGATATGGTAGTATGATTGGACATATTGTGGTATTATCATTGGTTATGGTAGATTATGGTGTGATATGGTAGTATGATTGGACATATTGTGGTCTTATCATTGGTTATGGTAGATTATGGTGTGATATGGTAGTATGATTGGACATATTGTGGTATTATCATTGGTTATGGTAGATTATGGTGTGATATGGTAGTATGATTGGACATATTGTGGTATTATCATTGGTTATGGTAGATTATGGTGTGATATGGTAGTATGATTGGACATATTGTGGTATTATCATTGGTTATGGTAGATTATGGTGTGATATGGTAGTATGATTGGACATATTGTGGTATTATCATTGGTTATGGTAGATTATGGTGTGATATGGTAATATGATTGGACATATTGTGGTATTATCATTGGTTATGGTAGATTATGGTGTGATATGGTAGTATGATTGGACATATTGTGGTATTATCATTGGTTATGGTAGATTATGGTGTGATATGGTAATATGATTGGACATATTGTGGTATTATCATTGGTTATGGTAGATTATGGTGTGATATGGTAGTATGATTGGACATATTGTGGTATTATCATTGGTTATGGTAGATTATGGTGTGATATGGTAGTATGATTGTACACGGTGGGGTGTGATTTGATGAGGGCTTTAAACGGAAATGATTGTTCGATGATTACGAACTAATGACTGTCGGCAAAAATCATACCGGTCGATTTGTTGCACAGAACAGAATACGTTCACTTGTGGGTATGACTTTGTGAATTAGATACACATTTAGGCTTCAGATAATTTCAGGACACTGAGGATGAAGAAGAATATGGGGCACGGTAGCTTGAAACAGATTAAAAACGTGTTTGTAATTGAAATCCTTAGGATTAGATCACCTAACGTTCTCCAAGGGGTCGACATACGAGGTATAACCTGAAATTATAAGACTTTGTTACAGGTGGCGCTATGGAGGTAGTGTACTACGTTAATGTGTAAACTTACCAATGGGGTATACTGTGATATGGTGATACGGGAGTAGGACCTGATATGGTGGAGGTACAGTGTGATGTGGGAATATAAGATATGGGTTTATTGTTGCATTATGACTGGATGTGGTGAGGTTCAGTATGATGGTGTTCGTGATTGGATAAGGTGTTGAAGACAATCATGTGGGATCATGATCCAATCTGGTGTGGTATGGTCTGATGGAGATGACTGGATACATAGTAAGGAATGGTGCCATTTTGGAATCTAATGAATGGGACATGGTAAGGTATGAGGTGCACTGTGGAGTTATGATGGGATATAGTGTGGTATAGTGTGATGAAGGAGAATGACGAAGGGAAATGTACTGTAGGAGAGAAGTTCTTCATGGCTGAGTAAAATGATCGTTCGAGGAGGAACAAACTCCATGACGAGAGAGGTGGCCTCAGTTGATGTCCACACACACACACACACACACACACACACACACACACACATAATAAACTCACCGATTGTCACTTGCAGTGAATAATGAAAATGATATTCCTTTACTCTCCCTCACACTTGTTAACTTATACAGCGCACACATCACTTCCATAAGATAATTTGACTTTTATATTGTTCGTAGTAGATTTATATGAAGACACTTCCCTGTTAGTCTGCATCACAAAACTCTTTATGCAAATTTCTACATCAACCGTGCATATAAAGCAGAATTTATACTCACGAAATTTCCATATAAAGTGAGCACATATATCTAAATTATAGACATATCAAGGATATATAATATATCTTTTTTCTAAAATCGTTCATCTGTTGATATACCAACGTAAAATGTATACAAATGCTTTCCCTTAGACAGAGAATTTTACCATGATATATATATATATATATATATATATATATATATATATATATATATGGCATGAGAAGGGTGGGAGGTGGGCAGATTAGAAAGGCTAGTGAGTGGTGGGATGAAGAAGTAAGATTATTAGTGAAAGAGAAGAGAGAGGCATTTGGACGATTTTTGCAGAGAAATAATGCAAATGAGTGGGAGATTTATAAAAGAAAGAGGCAGGAGGTCAAGAGAAAGGTGCAAGAGGTGAAAAAGAGGGCAAATGAGAGTTGGGGTGAGAGAGTATCATTAAATTTTAGGGCGAATAAAAAGATGTTTTGGAAGGAGGTAAATAAAGTGCGTAAGACAAGGGAACAAATGGGAACTTCAGTGAAGGGGGCTAATGGGGAGGTGATAACAAGTAGTGGTGATGTGAGAAGGAGATGGAGTGAGTATTTTGAAGGTTTGTAGAATGTGTTTGATGATAGAGTGGCAGATATAGGGTGTTTTGGTCGAGGTGGTGTGCAAAGTGAGAGGGTTATGGAAAATGATTTGGTGAGCAGAGAAGAGGTAGTAAAAGCTTTGCGGAAGATGAAAGCCGGAAAGGCAGCGGGTTTGGATGGTATTGCAGTGGAATTTATTAAAAAAGGGGGTGACTGCATTGTTGACTTTTTGGTAAGGTTATATAATGTATGTATGATTCATGGTGAGGTGCCTGAGGATTGGCGGAATGCTTGCATAGTGCCATTGTACAAAGGCAAAGGGGATAAGAGTGAGTGCTCAAATTACAGAGGTATAAGTTTGTTGAGTATTCCTGGTAAATTATATGGGAGGGTATTGATTGAGAGAGTGAAGGCATGTACAGAGCATCAGATTGGGGAAGAGCAGTGTGGTTTCAGAAGTGGTAGAGGATGTGTGGATCAGGTGTTTGCTTTGAAGAATGTATGTGAGAAATACTTAGAAAAGCAAATGGATTTGTATGTAGCATTTATGGATCTGGAGAAGGCATATGGTAGAGTTGATAGATATGCTCTGTGGAAGGTATTAAGGATATATGGTGTAGGATGCAAGTTGTTAGAAGCAGTGAAAAGTTTTTATCGAGGATGTAAGTCATGTGTACGTGTGGGAAGAGAGGAAAGTAATTGGTTCTCAGTGAATGTAGGTTTGCGGCAGGTGTGTGTGATGTCTCCATGGTTGTTTAATTTGTTTATGGATGGGGTTGTTAGGGAGGTGAATGCAAGAGTTTTGGAAAGAGGGGCAAGTATGAAGTCTGTTGTGAATGAGAGAGCTTGGGAAGTGAGTCAGTTGTTGTTTGCTGATGATACAGCGCTGGTGGCTGATTCATGTGAGAAACTGCAGAAGCTGGTGACTGAGTTTGGTAAAGTGTGTGAAAGAAGAGAGTTGAGAGTAAATGTGAATAAGAGTAAGGTTATTAGGTACAGTAGGGTTGAGAGTCAAGTCAATTGGGAGGTAAGTTTGACTGGAGAAAAACTATAGGAAATAAAGTGTTTTAGATATCTGGGAGTGGATTTGGCAGCGGATGGAACCACGGAAGCGGAAGTGAATCATAGGGCAGGGGAGAGGGCGAAAATTCTGGGAGCCTTGAAGAATGTGTGGAAGTCGAGAACATTATCCTGGAAAGCAAAAATGGGTATGTTTGAAGGAATAGTGATTCCAACAATGTTGTATGGTTGCGAGACGTGGGCTATGGATAGAGTTGTGCGCAGGAGGGTGGATTTGCTGGAAATGAGATGTTTGAGGACAATATGTGGTGTGAGGTGGTTTGATCGAGTAAGTGATAGTTGGGTAAGAGAGATGTGTGGTAATAAAAAGAGTGTGTTTGAGAGAGCAGAAGAGGGTGTTTTGAAATGGTTTGGTCACATGTATAGAATGAGTGAGGAAAGATTGACTAAGAGGATATATGTGTCAGAGGTGGAGGGAACGAGGAGAAGTGGGAGATCAAACTGGAGGTGGAAAGATGGAGTGAAAAAGATTTTGAGTGATCGGGGCCTGAACATGCAGGAGGGTGAAAGGCATGCAAGGAATAGAGTGAATTGGAACGATGTGGTATACCGGGGTCGAACTGCTGTCAATGGATTGAACCAGGGCATGTGAAGCGTCTGGGGTAAACCATGGAAAGTTGTGTGGGGCCTGGATGTGGAAAGGGAGCTGTGGTTTCGGTGCATTATTACATGACAGCTAGAGTCTGAGTGTGAACGAATGGGGCCTTTGTTGTCGTTTTCCTAGCGCTACGTCGCACACATGAGGGGGGGAGGGGGTTGTTATTCCATGTGTGGCGGGGTGGAGATGGGAATGAATAAAGGCAGACAGTATGAATTATGTATATGTGTATATATGTATGTGTCTGTGTGTGTATATATAAGTATACATTGAGATGTATAGGTATGTATATTTGCGTGTGTGGACGTGTATGTATATACATGTGTATGTTGTGGGTTGGGCCATTCTTTCGTCTGTTTCCTTGCGCTACCTCGCTAACGCGGGAGACAGCGACAAAGAAAAATAAATATGAATCAATAAATATATATATATATATATATATATATATATATATATATATATATATATATATATATATATATATATATATATATATATATATATATATATATATATTTTTTTTTTTTTTTTAAACTATTCGCCATTTCCCGCGTTAGCGAGGTAGCATTAAGAACAGAGGACTGGGCCTTTGAGGGAATACCCTCACCTGGCCCAATTCTCTGTTCCTTCTTTTGGAAAATTAAAAAGAAAAAAAAAAAAAACGAGAGGGGAGGATTTCCAGCCCCCCGCTCCCTCCCCTTTTAGTCGCCTTCTACGACACGCAGGGAATACGTGGGAAGTATTCTTAATCCCCTATCCCCAGGGATATATATATATATATATATATATATATATATATATATATATATATATATATATATATATATATATATATGTATATATATAAAGTGATTACACTAGTCCGTGATGATAGATATAAAGGAGAAATCGCAATTCAGTGGTTCTTATGATCTCATTTAACAAAATATTTTTTATACATGCGGCACAACATGTTTCACCGAGACAGTCCACCTCATCAGGTGCCAAAGATTCATGTTTATTAAATCCCAACACTAACACACAAATTCCGTTTCTGCCATTGCAGATGACACACTGGCCTGACCGTTAGAGGGAAAGTTAGGGGGGGTGCATGTGGTTAAGGGGGGGGGCTGTGTGTGTGTGTGTGTGTGTGTGTGTATGTGTGTGTGTTGGGTGGGGGGGTTGGCCTGGGTAACAAGACGTATGTTCGACTATTTTTCTTATGTTGTCGTTTCTCGATAATTCTATCCTAATGATTTGATCGATAGCAGGATGTGCTTTATAGTTGCCTGGGGACAAATTAAAGTTGTTAGTATTAGTAATTAAGACAGATTGAATGACTTTACTGGCAGCATGATCAGAAGAGAGGTACAATGTAATTAGGTTGTTAAGGTCTAGAGAAGTGATCGTTTTCCTGACAGTGTTTAGTGATCGCATTTTCTTGGTCGACCCTGCGTACTGACTGACGGTGCCAATAGCATCTCTCGGTCACACTTTTGCCAGTCTGGTCAGTGTATACATCTTTACATACCTTACATTTGACGGCGTAAACACTCCCATTTTTCGGATAATTTGGCTTACTTTTGATTAAGGTCTTACTGATAGTGTTATTGTACTGGAAGGCAACTGTTTTTAGTAACTGTATTACATTAGCGAAGTTAGGAGAATAGGGCAACACTAAGCATTTAGACCTATCATTTTTTTCACAATTTTATTACTAGATGCATAAAGTGCTTCCCTAACTTTCCAGTAAGCCTTATTCATAAACCACTTGGGATAACTTCCTAAAGATGCGTCTTATATGACTACATTCGTCTACCAGAAGAATCATGTTATGAGAAATAATGAATATAGCTCTCAAGAGTTGATAGGCTTCCTTAGTGGACAAATGATCAGATTCCCTAGTTATCAACACATTAAGAAACGGCAGTTTGCCTTCTGTTTTCCATTCACTCGTGAATGTGGTAGTGGGGTGGATGTTAATTCATTCGTTGAAGAAAACATCACAATCTTGGGAAGATGGCCGTAAGGACCACACATCATTAACGTATCTAAACCAGATTTTTTGGATGATTACTAATTGAAGGTAGAATTTCAGTCTCAAAGTATTCCATGAATAAAGTACTGAGAATAGGACTAACGGAACTTCCCAAGGCAAGACCTTATTTCTGTCTATAGAAATTACCTTCATCATTTTGTATAACACAACTTGAAACACAAAGCTCTACTAAGTCATTGAATGTTTTTATGGGCAGAGGCAAGGCAAATCATTTCCTCCTTAGGTATGTGATGCGCGAGGTACCAAACAATTAGTGAGATTTGAGAGCACCGTGTCAAGCAAGGAGAGATCCTTTGATGTTTTGCCAAGTTAAAATACAGTATTGCTGGGAATGAACAAAGGAATCTTTAAAAGTAAGTTAGAACAGTAGTTGAAATCGATTTCAGATGAACCCGACGATAACCAGTTATGGATTGTTGTCATGTTAAATGCGACAGAAAATGACACTATTTACTAATGAGGCATAATTGGTGTGTGCTTAAGTCCTTCCCGCCTCTGGGCAGAGGCCTCTTCGCAGGTAGTCGTAGGTAGGTATACACCCCTACATACACACACACTGTCTGTCTCTCAATTTTTTTCATTGATTGTATTGTTGTTTCCCCTCACTATTTTTTCTCACTGTTTTTGTTCATGTACACACACTGCCTCCCGTGGGCAGCCAGCGTTACTATCCCTGACTTTTGTCTAGGCAACTTGAACGACTTTGATAGCAAACTGGGAGGAGCGGCCGAGTCCAAGAGCTAGTGGTTTTAATGAGGGAGAGTGAAGAATATGAGAGTAGGCGATCCATTGGTTCATTCCAGCAACCGCTGGCCTTTTCCAGCTGAAGATTCTGAAATAGTTTTACCTCCTTTGGTTGAGGGATCACGAACTCACTCAAGTGAAATTCTGGAAGAAGTTCTAATTATTTTGCGTAAAACAAAGGTCAGAGATAATCTTTTTACCTTCGAGTTACTTGTTGCAGAAAATTCTTTTCTATCTCGACGAAGTCCAGTGAGGAGCAGTTCACCGCAAGACTGAGGTAATGGCTCTGTAGCAGCCTTGTGATGGAGGTGAAGATTTATGGAGCAGCATCTTTGGCGAATGCAAGACTTTAGAAAACCCCAACGAAGAACACTCTCGGGTGGATGCGTTGTATCGAGTCCTGGATGGAAGTCCTCTTTTCGATAAGAGAAAAAGAGAAAAGAAGAAAAAAAAAGAATCCCTCCCTGGCGATGCCTGTGGTGGAACTTCAGGACGCTTGCACAGTTCTGGTAAAGCCTTCCATAGTATTTTAGATAGCGAGCTTTTAAAGATAAAAAAAGAAACTTCTGCATCGGATGTTCCCAGTAAAAACTCTGGGTTTCGTTTGGTGGAGATTTTTGGAACAAGCCATTAGGGGAGGGACGGTGGAAGTCAAAGAGATGGGAGATGAAAAAAAGATGGTAGGGGATGGAAAGGTGAAGGAGTTTGAAAAAAGGGAGGGAAAGGGAGTAGGGGGAATTGTAAGGAGAGAGAGGGGAAGGGTTACTGGTAGTGGGCTAGAGAAGTAGGGAGAGTCAGGCGATGTTATCTCGCCAACGTTATACTGACGGTGAAATAAGTAAGCTTGCGTCGAGGGAGGAGGGGAGGTTGGTGATGGTGGCGTTTCATGTGGACGGGTGGAGTGGTGGTGTTGGTGGATATCGATAACCTGAGAACGTTGGGACAAGTGGCTGGGTCTTGTTCGTCGTTGTTTTCTTCAAGACTTTGCTTATGTGCCATTGTATAACTGAGCAGTTTCATCTTAGGCTTATGTTTGTTGTTGCTACATTTTTCTGCCGTGATGGGCACTGCACAGATGGTGCTTCTGCCCCTCAGGGAGCTAAACTGATTGTGGCAATGGAGATCGTTGTCTAATATATGGCACCTTACGGCTACTTATTCTTTCATCTACCTGAGATTTCATAGAGGAAAAGACTAAGTGTTCGTAGTGTTGGCGTCGTGTCACCACTACTTCCTTTGTTGAGCAATCCAGTGTGGATGTCGTGAAGGTAGTCGATGGTCTTTCATGGTATTGTATCTCTTCTTCTTCTTCTGTATGTGACTCTTTTAAATCCACAGCTCTAGTATGTGACAGCTGTCACGGGACACTCGAGCTGAGTCAGTGATCCGGTTCGGAACTGTTTCGTTTCTGTTTTGAGTCAACCAGTCGAGAACGTCCCTTCTTTTGACTTGCTCGCCACTTCCCGTCGTTTTCCTCAGGTATGATTCAGAACAGAGATATCCATGTGTTCCTGAATCAACTGACTATAACATTCTTATCGTCTGTTTCGTTGTCATTTATTCCCAGACAGTTGATGATGTCTCGGATGTTCTAGACAGTCGAGCTCTCCCGTCAGAATGGTTTTGGTTCTTTGTATTTTTACGCTGGAGTGTTGATCGCCATTGTCCTGGTGTTTGCTGTTCTTTCTTGTCCTCCATCAGTATCTGTCGGAGATATTTTCACTGTTGATGTATGGCAAGTATCTCCCATGGGTGTGTGAGAAGGCTAATATGCTGGCGGAGTTGTGTTTCATCTGGATGGCCAGATATTATGGTTTCGTAGTAGCCACTGTCTCTATAGAGCAGCATGAGGAGCTCTTTCTAGTCGTGTGTAGCCTTGGCTTCCAGTACTGGTAGGTCTGCTACCTTGGTCGCTGGTACATGAAGTACGCATTGATAATATCCCGGGTTGAGGATGGAGATCGTCACAGTGTTTTGTATCTGGTGGAAGCAATCGTTGTTGGATGTGCTTTCTCCACTGTTGTATACCATGAGTCGAATCTTGCCTCCTTTAGATATTCATTCTAGACTGTCTCCTCCACTATGAGCAAAAGCGCTATATAAATGTCTACTTACAATGACCAGACAAGAGATTTAAGAATACTGACAATGACATTAGAATCAAGCGTGTGTTGGTTGCCAGAGTGTTGAACACGCATTCCCAGATTTTGTTCGATGTTTCCAGTATTTTGCTGACTGCAAATCTAGGTCGTAAAAGTATATTAATTCATCGTCAGAATATATAAAAAAAGAAAAATATGAGCGTATATTCAGAGCACTGTGTTAACATAAACAAAATCTAAAGGGCAGCCTTTCTGTTCCCTTGTCACAACCATATCTCTTAACCCATGATGGACACGTATCGCCCAACACAACTGATACCTGGAAATCTGCCAGATGTGTTAATCACATGTTACTATTTATGAAAGACACATTCCATGTAGCCAACCGTTTGCCCTGTATGTTTACTGCCACAATTTTTTGTGAAAGTGCATCAAATCAGAACAGTCCTGACGTTAATCTCTGCTTAGAAATCAGCTGTTCTCATCACTGCATATAGTTACACTGGCCAGTAAACAGTGTAACTCGCTTTAACCTAATCATTTTGCTGTCATTCATCAATAATGTACTCCCACATTTCACTGTGATTAATGCCAGTTATTCTAATTATTTACTTTATCAAATAGCTTTGAAAGTTTTGCCTTTATAGTTATATCAATAAAAAGTTCACGGCTGAAGCGTTACTGTGTGAGCGTCTAGTAAACGACACATACAACAGACACTGAATTTAACTGTTCCTGAGTCACAGTGAACCTAAAAATCTTCCCTTTTGATGGTTTTTACAGTTTACATTATTGACTCGTAGTATGAAGTGTGTCACATGATGTAAACTTATGGGAAAATGTATACACGAACTTGTCTGCTCCACACCTGGTGTACTGGTAACCTTGATCTGTTGTCAGGGTTAGAGGAAACAGAAACACATCTGTGTCATATGAGGCATTGGTGACACATGTGGCGTCCGGTGCACCATGTGTGGTAGGCAGGAGCACATCAGTGACAGTCCAGTGCACCATGTGTGGTAGGCAGGAGCACATCAGTAACAGTCCAGTGCACCATGTGTGGTAGGCAGGAGCACATCAGTGACAGTCCAGTGCACCATGTGTGGTAGGCAGGAGCACATCAGTGACAGTCCAGTGCACCATGTGTGGTAGGCAGGAGCACATCAGTGACAGTCCAGTGCACCATGTGTGGTAGGCAGGAGCACATCAGTGACAGTCCAGTGCACCATGTGTGGTAGGCAGGAGCACATCAGTGATAGTCCAGTGCACCATGTGTGGTAGGTAGGAGCACATCAGTGACCAATCCTTCCTATGCGACACACAAGATCTGTACGTCAGTGACAGCAACTAATTTCCATGTCACAGTTGTTGCCACAAGCGACTGCTGGCAGCAGGAGGAGGAGGAGGAGGAGGAGGAGGAGACCTGGCCTCTTGTGGACCACTTGGAAGATTGTGTCTTTGATACTCTGGTCCTTTTATGCTTATTAAGATTTTCTGAATGTTTTCAACTGGTGCTTCAGGAGACGGTCGGACGATGAAAGTTACGAGATGAGCTGAGAGTCACGTATCGGCAGCTGTGAGCAGTGTGGCCCATGAAAACATGTTTTCAGAATTTTCATTTCTGTAACTAGTAAGTTCCAAGAGCAAGCACCACACATCTGCTGCTCGTTACAGGCAGAGCATGAGCTTCCTTAGCGTGGATGTGCTGCTACTACTAACATTAATGGTAATGATAATAGTAATTATGATTATAATGAAAACAGGAGTAGAAATTATAGTTATCATTTATCATATTTGTTGCGTTAAGATATTAAGTATTCAAGTATTAGGTAACTACAGCTGGATATTCAACCTGTGGTGGTAGCTCATTACGATATTCTGTGAGGTGAATTCGTATGGATGAAGAGTATCTGCTATTCAAAAAAAAGAGCGTAATAGTTTTCTATGATATTTACGTTAATTTCACAACGTAGGTGAGCGAGTGAAGGAGGTATCACAAGGGTGAATCCTTGAGTGATCAGTCAGTGCACAGAAACTTTGGGAAGCAGCAGCCTAACTCTTGCTTCATGATAAGGGACACAAACAGACATACTAGTAGGGTTAGTTGAAGAGAGGTAATGCCAGGAAAATTAATGAGACAGAAGGCTTTTGATTCAGTTCTGGGTAAAAGAGAGGTGGAGGAAGACCTACCCCAGACATGTGAGGTATTTTCAACTTAAGGCGAATATAACCCCGATATTTATTTAATAGCTGCTCTTAAGGCCTTGATGAGAATTTCACACGTGTCTTCTGGACCCTCCAGCATAAGGAAGAAAAAGAAATAATTACGTCACCAATCCCGAGCTCATGAGAAGGAGACTTTGTGATGTTGATTACTATGAGTTTTCCAAGAAAGAGTGGAGGATGTGATTAGGCCTGAGTTGCTCAAGTTATTACAGGGTCAATTTTTGATGTTTGGGAAGTTGAGCAGAGAGAAACGATTGATTGTTAAAGATTTAACGAGAAATTGCGTCTTAGCACAATGGGGTTTAACTAGTTCACTGCTACCCCATTCTGAGACGTTGCACAGGTCCGAATTGAATGAGGAAATTAGTTCAGTACCTAAAAGGGTACTAGAAGGAAGAGGAGAGCGCAAGGGAAATGAAGCGTGTACCGTGGAAAAATCAGCATGAGAAGGAATAGGATTGGAAGCTGAAGAGAGATCATTTATTGAGGAGAAAGAGAGTAGATGACAGGACAGAACTCTGAAGAACGCCATTGTTGATAGGATAGGAAGAGAAGGTCCCTCCATCTAGAACTTTTGCAATGGAACTATGTTCAGCACATCATGACAGAAGCGAGTTTACAAGGCAAACACTTATGCCGCAACGTGGTATATGCTTTGGAGATGTCGTGAGCTAGAGCAAAAGTTTCACCAAAATCCCTGAGTGAGGAGGAGCAGGCGACATGTTCGCCAATAGATCAAGCACTGCTATATCCGTATCGGTTATCAGGCAGAAGGGAGCAGGATGCTCAGTGATGGAGAAAGTGGGAGTTAAGGAAAATTTCCAAAGACTTTGTAAAGAACGGAAGTGAGGGTAAAAGCACTGTGGTCGAATGGGTTAGAGCGATCTCCTTTCTTACGGATGGGCTTCACCAAAACATACGTCTAAAAGGAAGGAAAAAATGGTTGGCTTGTTTGACAGTGGCGAAATAGGCAAGCGAGGATCGAAAGTCACGCTCCTGTAGGAATCGAGGAGGTGTGCCATTAGGGTTATATGCATTGTTCACCAGGAGCTGGGAGAGTACCTGGAAGACCCTGTGTGAGGATGAAATTCGAGATGGCATAGATTCAGTAGGTGGAGGCGGAATCATCCACTGTTGAGTTGGAGTCTTGTAAGGTAAAAGAAAGAGTGGCTTGCTCAGTTGGAGAGTTACCCAGAGCTTGATTGAGTCTGAAGAGAGGAGAAAAAGTTAAATTACAGAAGCAGTTGAAGAGTTCTTGGGCAAGAACCGAAAAGATTTTTCTGTTGACAGCAAGCAGAAGGCAAGCCAGCATCCTTTCTCTCTTGGAAGAACTGCTTTGCTCTGGTTTAGAAGAGAAATAAAAGCAGACCAAGTTTCAGATGGGATGAATTTCATGACGCGCTGCGCCCTGTCCATGATGGGAAAGGCATCATAGCAGGAACGATCAAACTATAAATGGGAAGGGGTTTTATGGGGCTGGGGAGGGGATTGAAAGATTTAGTAGACGATTGGCTGTAGGACGCGATTCCAGCTAAGACAACTTCTGGTATGCATCCAGCACAACATGAAGGCTCTCGATCAGGCGAATTTCCCGTCCTAGAGAAATTTAGTATATATATATATATATATATATATATATATATATATATATATATATATATATATATATATATTTATTATTATTATTATTATTTTTTATTTTGCTTTGTCGCTGTCTCCCGCGTCAGCGATGTAGCGCAAGGGAACAGACGAAAGAATGGCCCAACCCACCCACATGCACATGTATATACATACACGTCCACACACGCAAATATACATACCTATACATCTCAACGTATACATATATATACACACACAGACATATACATATATACACATGTACATAATTCATACTGTCTGCCTTTATTCATTCCCACCGCCACCTCGCCACACATGGAAT